>NW_027041197.1:0-107500 GCF_037179485.1 Ochlerotatus camptorhynchus
TTTCATGGTTTGTAGACACTGGGCGTAACACGTTTTTATATTTTTTTTTTGAAAATTTAGGCTTTTCTACACAACATATCAAAAAATCAAATAATTCAAATAAAAACGTAATGGTAAAAAACGCTTTTTAAAGGATGCTACCATTTTTACCCCCGGAGATGCACTAGCCAATGGCTAAAAATCTCCTAAATAAAGCAAAAAAAAAAACATTGGTTCCCCATTTTCACCATATAACTTTGTTCATAGATAGAAAACTTTCGTCTTCAGCAAAGTTTCAAAAAATGATTTTATCTGCAATGTTTTCATAGATGTGCATCAATATTAATTAGACATAAAAAAGTTATGTTTTTATCTGAGTGTATACACCCCTTAAGCAAAAAATTAACTACTCAAATAAAGTACTCTTAAAATTAAGGAACAGTTTTATTCTACACTAAATAGTTTCGTGCGTCACAATATTATGATTCGTGTGCGTTCACTTAGAGTGAGCGCTCACAAATCGTAAAACCACTGAATGTGTACTCAAAATTAATCTATACGTTGAAACTACGTGAAAAATCACGTAAGCTCTCAATTTTTCCTCTCCGCTCAGTTTTACGTGACTCACTTAGAATGTATGTGATGTCGCTTGAATTTCACATAGAGTTCCTTTTTAACACACCTACATAATCAATTAAATGTACGTGATTTTCCCATAACACTGAGTCTATGTGCGTTTCACGTAAAGCTTATGTGATTTCCAGATCTTAAAACATATGAGGCCGTTTTGCAGCGATTTCGGCCTTCAATCGCTCAAATAATGCACAGTTATACTCGCTGTTGATGGTTTTTCCTTTTTCGAGATAGTCCACGAAGAGTATGCCATGACAATCCCAGAAAACCGACGCCATAACCTTTGCGACTCATCGAGCCTCCCTCGGCCGCTTCGGAGCAGTGCCAGCTTCAGTCCATTGCCGGGCACTCATTCTGTTCTCTGGGGTGTAATAGCGGATCCAGGTTTCATGAACAGTTGCCAATCGACGCCAAAAGTCCGCCCGATTCCGCATCAGCAAGTCCAAACACTCTTTCGAAGTGCTCTCGCGTTCGTGTTTTTGGTCAGGAGTGAGCTTGCGCGGAACCCAGCGGTAGGATAACTTTTTCATATGCAGAATCTCGCCAAAAATATGGCGTGTGCGCTCAGTAAGTACTAATCTTGGCGGTATCTGCTAGCTCGTGCAACTTCACTTTCCGGTCAGCCAACACCATTTCATGTATTTTTTTGACATTGTCCTCTGTAACCGCATCGGAGGGCCTGCCGTTGCGGACTTGATCGGTAGCACTTGGTGTTGCAGCCACCACGAAACTCTCGAAACCAATATTTGACGGAGCATTAGCCCCATAATATTTATCCAACTTTTCTTTTGTTTCCTTCGCCGTTTTGTCTCTCAAAATATAATGTTTTATGAGAGAACGAAAATCATTTTTATCCATACTCAACATGCCAAACACGTCAACAACAATCAGATGTCAAAACAAAACTAAAGACAGTATCGCTCTGAAATTTGGCATGTCTGCCTAAATATGAACAGTGTCAAAATATTGATACTAGAATCCTCCAATGAATGTCACTGACCAAATCACGTAACTTCTATGTGATAATCCTGTGACTGTTAAGCTTCATGAAATGAGTGCCCCTACATGAGAATCACGTAGCTCTTATGTGAAAAGTACGATCGGAAAAATCTACGTATGTTTTCACGTAGCATTTACGTGAAAATTATTCTGAGTGTGGCGCTCTGAAAGCAATATTTACAGGTTTTATGTTTCAAACACATACTTTACAACCTTTTATTTTATCTTACAAGTACTAATTGTCATTATAACATCTTATGATATCATAGTTCCGAAAAACATTTTTTTATATAGCAAGTGAGTGGAAGCAACCCTGCTTGTAACTTAAAAAAAGTGTGTTTAGGATTAGCCCAAATCAGTTAAACTGGCAACCCGAACATGTTCCACACTACCGAAACAGTATCACTCTCCCTCACTCTTATCGTTTTGTTTATTATCATTTCGCATTCCTTATCAACACATAGATGTTAGGTACTATTAGGCCCAATCTACCGTGATCGGTATAATTCGTGCGTTTATATTCACCACACTGACCCTTGTGTTTTGTTTCATATACACAGGGCAGTTGTTAAATGTCGATCTTGCGTGCATTCACCTAGAATAAAGCTATGTTCTAGAAACATTTTCGAGCTCCAATAAAGTTTAGATTTGGATCAAAAATGGAGAACGGGTGACCTTATGTTACTCTTTTTTAACCTTCTGCAAAGAACTGCCGAAGCACCATTTGCATGATGCAGATTCGCTTGTAGGAACTTAATAGAGATTATTTTGGACACTCGATAGCGTTTTCTGGGAGAGTGTAAATTTTGACTTCTTACGAGCTGAAAATTTGCATTACCCTGAAATATGAAATAATTACTTGCATCCTTGACTGGATATTTTAACTGCGTCACATCATCTTAGTGTCCATTGTTCCTCATGTTTTTGTATTTTCAATTCGTTTTATGATCATTGTAATATAAAAAGTTAACTAGATATTTATATAATCGGACATCCCTATGCATGAATACAAGTGGTGAAAACTTCTACCCAAGCCAAATATCCGGATACACAACATACATACAAATTAGTTCAAGATTTACTGTTTGCAATAATCTTGTACGTATACATTAAAATACCCACTCCTCACAACTGCAACACATCAGCTTCCCTACTTGATGTTCACTTCCGGTCTGCAACAAAAGAACCAAGTCTGCTCTTTTGTGTCGCTTCCGCCTGAGGCATTCTGTTGATAGGACCAATTCCATGCAGCGACCAAGAATAACAATAACGAGAATGCAAGACTGCAATACGTTTCCACCTCATCAAAAGAGTGAGCAGCTTGGTTCTGCTTTAGGTATGTATATGTATTCTGTGACACTATGTAGAACAGACATAAACACCAGCAGCGTTCAAGAAGTGCACAGCATACGCTTCCTTCGATACCGGATTTATGTACCGTGAATCGCCGCATCGTCGTTGGGGTAGCTAATGGGGGTGCCAAGGGGGTCAGGACCCCCTCAGAGTTTTCAGTGTTTTATTTTTGACTCGCCGGTATTTTGTCAAGCTTGTCAAGTTCGATGTTATTATTTAACAGTGATTAATAAAATTGTACCACAAATAATGATTTTTTAAAAGTTCTTTAAGTTGACTACTTTTCTTATGTTGGGGACTAGAAGAAACAATTTTGAGAAATCATATTATATCAATATTTAATCGATGTATGTCATAAGACGTTTTCGTGCTCTACAAATTGGTCATGAGCCCAGGGATTTTTTGTCAACTTCTGGGAGCTTCGTAAAACTTCAAGGGCTTCTAAATAGTTCAAGGAACATCGTAGAAAGTGAGGAAACTTAGTAGAAATTCTAGGAACTTCATAGAACTTTAGCGAAAATCGTAAAAACTTGGAAAAGCTCTGAAAATTGCGTAGAAGTAGGTTTGAGGAGCTTCGTAGAAGTTAAGGGAACATTATTTTATTTTAGAGAAGCTCATTATTGATCGGGAATCAAATTCAAGAAAATTTCGTTCGTGGAACTACGCGAAAAATCACCGAGAAACGTAGAAGTGCAGCAAACTTTGTAGAAGTTTTGCGAATTTCGTAGCATTTTGAGAATATGAAAATTAAATATAAGTGTAAGGAATTTTGAAAAAGTTCAGGGAATTTCTAGACTTTTTCTGGAAGTTCCCAGAAGTAAGGAATTTTGAAAAAGTTCAGGGAATTTCTAGATCTAAAGATCTAAAAATAGTTCAATAAACTTCATACAACTTCAGAGATCCTCGCTTCAGTTTAGGGAACTTCAAAAAGCTCCATGAACTTCTTGGAAGTTTTGGGAACTTCGTCTAATTTCAAGGAAGTTTCCAGATATTCAAGAATATTTGTAGATGATAGGTGTCTTTCCAGAAGTGTAGAATTACGAGGGATGTAAGGAATTTTGTAGAAGTCTGGGAAATTTCGTAAAACCTAAGGGAGTTTTTTTAGAATGAATCTAGATTTTTTGGACATGTTTGTAGATCCTCTATAGCGAAACCTACAACTTTATAACTTCAAAAAAATATAACTTAAAAACGAAAAAAAAAACACATCGATTTTTTTGACCACCCTAACATGGAAATGGTCACCCTAATGACAACATAAAAACGGTCTAATATTATGCGATAAGGAACAAAACTACCAATTTTGACGAAACTCTGAAAACCACAAATCGTTATAAATCGTTTTGTTATGGAATGACTGTATACCTAATATGTATTAATTTCATTCTTTTCGATGAAATTTATGCCTGGAATTCAGCTGCAGAGAGTTCTTGATTTTATATATAACTCCGAATATTATTTAGTCTGATACATCGAATAAAAAAATGTTCTGGATAAATGCTTTAGTACTTTCTTTTCTCTTCAAATATCATAATCATGACATTCATCTGGTATCTTAAAAAACCTGATGAAATTAAATTATATCCTGATTTTTCATATTTTTTTTTCAAAAGTCAATTTTTCTTTCGAAAAATACTGTAAGCCTCAGAATCTAGGTAAGTTTTCCAAGATATTGAATTACGAATTTTGAAGTCCAGGAGATTAAGAGCTTGTCTAAGCCTACACGCTTAGAAATAACTAATTTCACACGTGACGGAATCCATGTTTGACATAAAAGATGAGACGTAAACAAACATGTCATGTAATATTAAGTGTTCCGAGACTGAAAAAGTTCGTTGAGCTATACTTCGCGTCTGTTATGACTCAAATTTATGTCAATATTGACGCTCGTATATGTCACTCTCAGAGTACCTAAATTTACATGATTTTTTCTAAGTGTGTATGTTATTAAAACCTTTTTTTTTATTTTTTTTTCGTTTGTTTTGTTTTCCGTCGATCTTGTTTTCCGTGCTGAGCACCAATGCTACCGACGCCAGGAAGGCAGCTCCCACACCTGGACCCTACCTATCGACTCATCAACTCATGAACCGGGGACCAACGGCTTTACTTCCCTTCCGAAGGAAGGCGTGATCAGAGATGTTATGCCTCAGAACATCCCGACGGCGCAGACTGGGATTGAATCCAGGCCTGCTGGGTTGAGAGGCAATCACGCTTACCACTGCACCACCGGCACCGCTGTTATTAAAACCTTTTTATCCTTTTTTTTATTAAACCTTGAACATTTTCCTAATTTCATTGTTTCCCTTGATTTGTTTTCCGTCGATCTTGTTTTCCGTTCTGAGTACCAATGCTACCAACGCCAGGGAGGCCGCTCCCACACCTGGACCCATCAATTCATGAACCGGGGACCAACGGCTTTACTTCCCTTCCAAAGGAAGGCGTGTTCAGAGATTTTATGCCCCAGAAAATCCTGGTGGCACCGACTGGGTTTGAACCCTGGCCTTTTGGGATTCTTAATGTTCTTAACGTATGAAATTTATTCTGTGTGCACTTTACCATTTCAAAGCCAGAATGTTATAAAATTATTATCTTCAAAATCCTAGAATTTAATTTTGGTTCCTATGCCTGAGATTTATCTGATGATATGATATTGTTGTTCATCTTACATGCTGAAATATGTCCAGTACAGTATGACTCTAACATTTTGAGCTGCCGGCCTCACCTCCGACCACCGGGCCGTAGTTGATGAATATCAATTACTTTTACTTTTTTGATTTTCGGTTTAGCGACTTTGCAGTCAATTTAATTGTTTATAGGAAAGTTTGAACATACTGAGAGGTAAGCACATATCATCGGTAAGAGACGTGTGTGTGAGAAAATTTGCGAAAAAATCTAAGGGCACCGGTGGGCACATCGACTGATACTGAGTGGTTGCGGTACAAGCACATATCGTCGATAATAGACGATTGTTGTGTATCAGAGAACGCTTGCGCAAAAAGGCTAGGGTGGGGAACGGATTCGAAACTCAAATGTCATTAGCCAAATACATCCGTAGACCATAGGTCCACCGTTGTATAATTGGCAATGCACCCGTGTACTGAATGGGAATTGTGGGTTCGAATCCCACCGGTGCCCTTAGATTTTTTCGCAAATTTTCTCACACACACGTCTCTTACCGATGATATGTGCTTACCTCTCAGTATGTTCAAACTTTCCTATAAATTCATTACAAAAAGCATGAACAAACGATCATTGCTTGTTCAAAATTAGTACGCTTTTAAAGCTCCCACAATCGAGGTCCCAATCGTTGTTATGAAATAAATAAATTCAAATTTATTGTTTCACCATTAAAATAATAGTAAGCCTCAATGTCATATTATTGGTCACAGAAAAAACTAACCAAAAACAAGTTGGCTTGACGCAATTTGATTGAATAGCATCTTCGGGAGTTTTTATTTAAATGTAGTTTAGCAAAATAAAAAGAACTCCACCTAGGCCCCCTCCAGATAAATTTTCTAGATACGTCAATGCGCATCGTCGTCATATAAGTGAAATGAAACGCTCATGCATAATGTATCCTGGTCCTGGGCGATCTGCCTCCTCTTAGGACTGGCAAATGAAGCATTGAAAGCCATCAACTCGGATAGGAAGTGGAGTGCTCGTCGTTGTTTGTGGTGCATAATTCAGTTTTACACAGATAGGAAATTGCATTACACAGAACAATCGCTGGGCTGGAAAGCTACTGCTAGCTAATGCAATAGCCTTGAATGGAAAACGTTATTCGCTGGCGCCTTTTCACATTTTCCTGGTTAAACGTAACAAAGGTAAACTTATGCTTTATAAGGTATTCTTATCAAAACCAGATTTTTCAACAAAGTCTTGTCGTCTCTACTAACAAAAAGAGAGATTATATTGCAAAAATCAGTTTTTTCCCAAAAGAGCCTTGGCACAAAGTTTACGTGGCATTTGCAAGGCCGATATGCTATTCCCCACATTGCACACGGTTGATCAGACTTATTAGGTTGAGTTGGATTTTCCGGGGAAAAATCTCGAATTTAATAAAATCCATGAAAATTTAACTCAGTCTAAGAGCATGCAAACTGAGTGAAACCTCCATCGATTTTCCTTATATTCGAAAAGTTTTTTCTTTTGAAAAGCGAGAGAGGCAAAGGCCACGTGAATATTTAGAGAAACACCTCAACATTGTAGCCTTTTACCAAGAATAAGACTCAAAGAGCAACTCGAGTGCGATTTATCTATCTCATGTAAAAATAACAACTTTTAATCATTTTTTCTAATTTGGGCTGGATACGATTGCATTAATAGCGTTAGCGTTAAGCAAAGCAACAAGATTACAAAGCGGTTGGCTAGAATGTGCTAGTATAAAATGAAACAAGAAAGAAAAGAGAAATATCAAGCAAATTTTCTTACCTTTGCGACCCAACCGGATCTATGTCGGCATCCTTGGAGAGTTTCCTGGAAGCGCAAGAGTAGCGTGCAAAGAGAGTAAAAAGAAACGAACGTTGATTCAAAATATCAGCCCGGAGCATTATCGAAGTGCCTTTTTGATGTTTGTCGTGACTGGCGTGAGGGCGTAGGAAATTGGATAACTTGAAGCAAATGACAGTAAAATGACGAAAAACTCTCGCGTCACTTTTCAACTGATCCTATCCACATGGATTGATTCTCTTCATCGACTGTTTCTTTTGTTTATATCTTAGCAGCAAACACATGATCTGATATGTTTGACGTGTTGGGTGCAAGGTAAAGGGTGATACGGTCAAAATTTGGTCAAGGGAAAACGCGTGTAAATCGGTGAAATCGTTTATTTAAAAAATCAAATTAAATTTCTTTTTCAAGTTCAATTAGTATAAAATTCAGGAAAAATATTCAGTTAGGCTTCCGCTTTTCCAAATCCGAATTGCCGGGCCTTACGCTTGACCCCTGCCATCAGATTTTGTACAGCCACCTTGTCCACCTTCTTCGCCGCAGAAAGCCAGTTTGCCTTGAACTGCTGCTCGCCCTTAGCAGTTTTTTTGGTCTTCTTTAGGTTCCGCTTGACAATAGCCCAGTATTTCTCAATTGGGCGGAGCTCTGGCGTGTTAAGAGGGTTCTTGTCCTTGGGAACCACCTGCACGTTGTTGGCGGCGTACCACTCCATGGCCTTTTTACCGTAATGGCAAGATGCCAAATCCGGCCAAAACAGTACGAAACAACCGTGTTTCTTCAGGAAAGACAGCAGACGTTTATTCAAACACTCTTTCACGTAAATTTCTTGGTTGACAGTCCCGGAAGCTATGAAAATGCTGCTTTTCAAGCCACAGGTACAGAAGGCTTGCCAAACCAGATATTTCTTTGCGAACTTTGACAGTTTCATGTGCTTGAAAACATCTACTACCTTTCCCCTTCCTTTTGCCGTATAAAACTCCTGTCCCGGAAGCTGCTTGTAGTCGGCTTTGACGTAGGTTTCGTCGTCCATTACCACGCAGTCAAACTTCGTCAGCATCGTCGTGTACAGCCTCCGGGATCGCGCTTTGGCCGTCGTATTTTGTTTATCATCGCGATTTGGAGTCACTACCTTCTTGTAAGTCGATAGTCCGGCTCGTTTTTTGACTCGATGCACGGTTGTAGACGATACACCCAGCTTATTTGCGGCATCTCGGAGAGAGAGGTTAGGGTTTCGCTTGAAACTACCGGCAACTCTCTTTGTCATCTCAGCGGCTTCCGGTTTTCGATTTCCCCCCGATCCAGACTTCCTGGCTGTCGACAAACGTTCCCCAAACACTTTAATTACATTTGTAACGGTTGATTTGGCAACTTTTAGCGATTTTGCCAACTTTGCGTGCGAGTAGCTCGGATTTTCGCGATGCGCGAGCAAAATTTTGATACGCTGCGCTTCTTGCTTGGACGGCATTTTGACAACTGAAGAGTGAATTCCAAAATCAAAATAGGAGCAACATTCTACACACACACACCTTCAAAATGAGGGGTGTTCAGGTTTTTTAAGCGCAAAATTGAAAGAAATACGTCAAGTTGATATTGACCAAATTTTGACCGTATCACCCTTTAATGCGATCTTTTATCAAAATATATGGCGAAAATAGCATGATATGTGTTTGCATGGCCACGGTTTCTCTTGTAGTATCATTATTATAAAAAAATCAGTATCGCTGAAAAACCCACCAAACGAAATCTTAGGTGCCCCTCTTTCGTTTGAGGCCAGTTTCAAAATGTTCTATCGGTGGTTATTTTTACATACGGTTTTTGGACCTCAATGGTCGAAATACTAAATTTTTGGACGTAATTTACACTGAAAAATACGAAAAAATAAAAACTGTTCTAGACCCCCCGACTAGTCTCATATGAAATGAGTGACCCTAAGTTTACGTTTGGTGCGATACTGTTTTTATTAAGTCCGTGGTCATCCAAAGAGAAACTCGATGAAGAGAATCGATCAATGTAGATAGGACCTATGGAAAAGTGACGCGAGAAATGCATAATTTTTAAAACAGATTCAAAGGGAGTATTTCCAGGACAAAATGCAAACCAGTTGGACATGAGTGTTTCCGATTTTTCTTGGAGGCGAACCAGCCTAAGGCTGAAAGCCTCCTAAATAAAGCTAAATAATAATAATGTTTCCGATTTGAATAAAACATTACTCATATGTTAACTGATACCAATGGTTGAATTTTTCATTTAGAAATGATTTTTTTTTCTCCAGAGTAACTTTAAAAATAGCCTTCGAATACACCGAATTCAAATAGGGATTATATTTTTTTCATAAAATCATAACATGAAAATGATTGATCTGATCAAAATGACATTTGAGAAAAGGTAATTAGACATAAAATTTTGATATTCTCAAAACACTCTTCTATTGATTTTTATATTTTTTTGTAAAACAAGCTGAAGTAATGTCCTAAATTTTGTGAAGAGTGTAAGTCCTTGTCCAAGCTGGCTAAAATGATAAATTTTCCTAGGAACACCATGTGGCGCGTGCTCAAAACGTACAGGGAAACCTTGACGAGAATCGGAAGCCTCAAAGTTAACGCCTACGTGGAACTGCCAACCGTCAGCGTGAGGTCCATCAGAAGCAACCCATGCTGACCAAGTCCCATGGGTGCATACTTATGGATGATGAAACCTAACTATGTAAAGGTGACCATTGAAAGCTACTAGGTATTTATGAAGAGAAAACTGAAGGTTAAAGGTACAGTTATCAAAACGGCGGCTTAGATGAACAATTGGTGGGATAAAATCGCAAAAACAGTGAATGAGGCCGTTGTACGCCGCTTGATGGGTCTTATTAAGGGAAAAGTTCGAGAATTCCTTCGAAACCGCGACGAATAATTCGTTTCGTTTTTTTCTTAAAATATAAGGAATAGTATGCCCTTGAAACCGTTTTCAAATCCGTTAATTTAAATTCGAAATAAACCCAAACGATGTTATTCTATTACTAAGTGGACCATGTTTTAAGACAGTTTAGGCTTTCAAAATTAAAGAATTAAAAAAAAAACTGAATGCATTTTTAAGATTGTGTCAAAAAAGAGATTTCTTTTTTATTCTACCGAGTTTTTGTTTTCAGTTTAGGTAACACAAAATGATCAAAGCAAAACAGAAATGCTCTTAAACGTGGTATGTAAAGCTGAATTTTAAAGTGCTTTGTTTCGAAAGTATCTTCCAAATAAACTAGCATCATCAAAATCATCTGCTTCGCTTACCGCTAAATCTGGTGTCCACCCATTGCCCTCGACACATATTGGTTAGACAAATATATCGTCGGTTTTATTAAAATATATCTTCGGTTCCACGCAATTTAGATTTTTCACCAGAATTGCAATGTTTTGTCTAGGGTTATTAATCGGTAACGATTCATAACGTCTGCGTTCACGTCTGCAATGCAAATTCATCAGTTTATCGACGGTTATTGATTAATAACCCTGGTTTTGTCAATCCACAGTTAGAGAAATATACGGCCTTTGAAAATAAGGTGTAAATAAATGGTATTACTGTCAGTTTGTTAGCAAATGTTACATTAAGGTAAATTGGGTTCTTTATGGGTATTTAAGAAAATGCATAACGGCCATCGTCCGAATAATGCTAAATTTGGACCCGTGAACCAAATGATGGATACATACAATATGCATTGCGATAACATTGACTTTACAATATTACAAGCGGCGCCGTTGGTGTAGTGATAAGCGTGATTGCCTCTCATCCCAAAAGGCCTGGGTTCAATCCCAGTCAGCGCCGCCGAAATTTTCTGAGGCATAGCATCTCTGATCACGCCTCTCTTCGGAAGGGAAGTAAAGCCGTTGCACCCCGGTTCATGAGTTGATGAGTTGATAGGTAGGGTCCTGGTGTGGGAACTGCCTCCATGGCGTCGATAGCATTGGTAATCAGTACGGAAAACAAGATCGACGGAAAACAAATCAAGGAAAGAAAAGGTAAATGCATATTCGTAATCTGCATGAACCGAAATCCAAAATAGCATATTTTTTTGCTGGAACTGTTTCAAATAAGTGCGATTACATTAGCGAAAACAACCATCTTAGCGCCCCTCGGTGGAACTTTGTTTAGAAGCATGCTGTCTGATTTTTCGGTTAGTGTCAAACAGTGAAATCATTATTTTGATTTAAATCTTGATTTAGAAATCGAGATGAAAGTCTATGGTTTCGAAGAAAATTTAGTTGTGCTCAGAAAACGAAGCTCTTTCAGACGATGTGCAAAAATGGATATTTATTTTTTCCAAATTAAAGAACCCAATTGAATGTTGAATATGTGCCTGACAACAACACCAATTTTATTACAGAAACAACAGGCTGGTTTATCGTTGTCATTGCAATCAAATATTCATTTTGATTGCATTCTGACAACTTGAACCAAAGATCGATCCCTACTAATTTGCCAATATCTCGATACAAACTTCAAACAATTTGCGCGACCTCTAAACTTTCAACAACCCTCTCCATTTTTTGGACAGGCTTATATTTAAAGGTTATGAATCTAAATGGTGGAATATCAGATTGCAAATCCTATTTTTCTAAATGAAGCACTTGATGGCCAACTACGCTGTCTGCGAATTTCACCCTGGTCGATCTAACTCGCGGTTAGCATCCCCCAACTGGACCAAAAGTTCATTGTGAGGTTTTTTAATCCTGTGCAGAATATAACTCAATAGGCGAAATTACTCTATTGGGCCCATTGATAAACATCTGCTGTTCTTCAGTTTTCCGTAGAACAATGCGTTATCGGGACAATACAAATGGATATTTTTGGTTGCTAGTGATTCATTGTCAAAAAGTGATTTCCTTCGAGATATGAGCCAATATTCACGGGGGAGTCATAAGTAGCGGGACAAAATAAAAGCACGTTTGGTAAAAAAGGTTTGTTTTTTTTTTTCAAATTCAATTCTTTATTGCATTTTTACAAGTCCATTCAATGTGCGTTTGAGGTGAATCACAATTAAACGTGTCGAACTTCTTGACAAACTTCCTGGTGCTGGCGCCAATCTTGTTCTTAGCGGCAGCTTTCAATTTCGCCCGCTTGACAGCGCTTATTCCACTCCGTCGGCCCGGTTTTGTTGTTGTTGGCCATTGACCCTTCAGCATAGAAACGAGCGATCATGTTATAAATCGTGGATTTCTTGTGGCTATGCGTCAAAAAGTGCCTCGCCACCTCCGATTTCGGATGCTGTCCAAACATCTGAACGACGCGCTCTCGAAGAAAACTGTTCCGCGACCTTCATCGTAAACAAACGAAAACTCACTGAGCAGTGAGCACGAACCACTCACAAAGAGGAGAACAAAACCACACACAGCTGTCTGTCTCTCTCTAGTGCGTGTGGCGGAAAACGTTATATGAATTTAGTCCCGTTACTTATAACTTACCCGTTAGGAACACTTAGGCCGACATTAGACGTATTAGGTCTATATCCACAGTTATTTGGAAGGTCTCTTAGAAACAGACTTTCACTAAAACAATCACAAAAATTTTTTATTTTCCAAAAGTTACAACGAAAAGTTTATGCGAAAGCTGGCAACCTAAAACTTTTGTACTAACTTTATATGCTGAGAACACAAGAAAATCAATAATGGAGAGCAAGCATACTCATTAGACCAGCGCTGTCCAATGTGCTTCCCGGAGGCCAGACGTCGTCTCTAAATATCAGCAATGATATTATCATTTTAGCCAAATTTTATTCATCGTTATAAAGTTTAGTCCAAAATGAATGAGAAATAAACAAAATACAGCTTGAAAAATGTTCATCGTCATTGAAAAAAGCAAGTTTAGAAATGTTGGTAAGGCCTGCGTTTGAGAAAAGCACATATGCTGTATTGACAATATAGTTCACTCTTTTGTTTTGTTTTCCAGTGACACGATTTTCGGCCAAGAAGCGCGCCTTTGCGCAACTAATGTATTCTATAAACATAAAGAGAGATGCTTCAAAGCTACAACAAAGATTTAAATCAAAACTTGTTTAAGCAATTATTTTCGTCTTCCCATACGTATCTGCAGCCCTAAGCAATGTGCACAACTTCTTTAACTGATTGTAATCAATTTCAGTTCACTTACCCCTCGACTGTAATCAAATGCATGGTGGTTACTTTTTCTGACGTTAGGTGGTGTGTCAAACAGGAAGTTTCTGTCTCCTGCTTGATGTATGGAAAATCGAGGAGTGAACTATATTGTTAATATAGTATATTTGGTACTATGTATATTCGCGCCCCTCGATTGTACTTGGACGATTGTTACTGACCTTTTTCAACGTGAAGCGATATTTTTAGGTATTCATTGCAATGTATGGAAAAGGCATGAATGAACCATATTTTTAATATTTAATTTTATACACGTCACTTTCTTTGTCTTATTAATCAATCAATCAATTTTATGTTGACTGAATATCACACATTCATTAGTTTTTTTTTTTTATATTTATTATAGAGATTTTTAACCATATTGCTAGTTCATATCTTCCACAGTCAGTAGTTATTAAGGTTATAATAAAAATAGATGAGCATAACAAGTTTACCATAATGCGGTTTAACGTATTAACATGGCTTTAAGCCTTGTTATTTTTACCAATCCAAATCCCTGATTTGATAATTAAAAAAGCATATTAGCTTGAAGGTTCCATTCTTTAAGGGGTTACGCCACCTGCAAGACCGAAAAAAAGCGAAAGTTTGGATTTTTTTCTCGAAAACGACGCAACATATTGAAAACCGGTTTTCTGCCGTTTATTGAACACACATTAAATGGTACATTTATCAGTCGATGCTGTAAAAACGAGGTCCTGGTGCCCCGCACGGCTGCTCCCCGTGGACGATGTTCTAAAAACGCTTTTTGCGGTGCCAACTGCGGTTTGTGATGTAATCATCTGAAATAAAACAAAAAAACATGCCAAATCGTTAAGCATGTGTTAAACTAGTCCTTGATCGTTCGATTTTTTTTTAAATTTTTTAGACAAAATGGCGGCCTTGCAAAGTTGAAGTGCCGATTTTTGATCCTTAAAATTTGTCTTTGATCGGCTGTAAAAAATCGAAATTAAATGATAGACGAAATCCGAACGATCGTGGACTACACAAAATAGTACTGAACAGAAATCAAAATGAATCGGATGAATCGAATGTATACATTTCGAGAAATTTTTGGCACCGGGTTTGAAAATATGATTCCGACATAATCGCGTTTAAAGTTTCAAGTTGGGTTTAGTCCACTATAAGTGAATATTTTCGTACGTCGCATAACTTTCACAATTTTCATCTGATCAACTTGATCTTTTGAGGAAATATTCTTGACTTTATATACTTTCGATTAGGACAATAAAAAAAATCGATTTTTTGAAAGTTTGCTATTTGTAATATAGCTGTTATTAACACTATTCTTGGATAAGACGCTACGAGTTTATTCGCGTGGTGAATCTAAAACTATACGCAAAACAGAAACTGCACGATATGTAATAAATGAGTAACCTTTGTGCCATATCAATGAAAGTTAAAAAAAAGAAAGAAAAACTTGGTGGACAGTAGTCATAACACCTTAATTAAGTATTAAAAACTGTTATTCAGTTAGGCGTATGTATATTTATGACTGACTTTGTTAAAATCGTTACTATAGAAAGGATTACAATTCTTAATTTGGATTCCCTTGTTATTATCGAGCACGCCAAGCTGTTTACTCCGATGTTTTTTATATATTTTTTTATAAATGTTTTTTATATAATCTTATTTTGTGATAATATTAATTATTTTCCTCCTAATACCCATGTTGACTGAATTAAATAAAAAATAGCAGCTTGTAAAATATCAATTTTAGTCAGTTTGAAAAAAAAATAGAATTGAGAAAAATTAAGTTTTCAAGAAAATATTATCACAAATTACATGAAAACTCTATGATTTTTAAAAATTCTTTGCTTTCCAAATACATATTTGGATTTTTTAATACAATTTCGCGTTATCAATATATTATAATAATAGCAAATTATGATCTAATAGCAAAATATGCTTCATATTACCATGTTATTAAAATGCTTTACGTGGAGACGAACCAGCCCAGGGCTGAAAGTCTCCTTAATAAAGATATAAAAAAAAGATGTTTTACTGAAGAGCATACCTATAACTTAATTAGATATAATAGCAAAATTTGATATTATTTTGATATGATTTTACTATTTACCTCATGTATATTCCTAGACTGAGTAAAGTTTTGATCGATTCTCCTCATATTCAAGCAGTTTTTCCCGGAATGCTGTGTGAGGAAAAAAGGCGAGAGTGCTGTTTTTAACACCGGCTGAAGAAGTAGTGGCAACATATCTATGGGAGCTCTTCGAAATCATCGTGTCGTGATGTCATGGATTTCTTTTGAACATATCGGGTGAGATCTTTCCTTTATTTTTCTCTTAACTTTCATTCCATTATTAAATGAAAAATTATATGCTTGGTACGGGAGGCTCCACCAGGGCACTCAATTGAAGCGAAATGGATGGGGAGAGTGGAAATGCCAACTACCTGTTTTTAAAAGTTGTTCGTGAAAAGAGGGCG
The DNA here is from genome assembly GCF_037179485.1 of Ochlerotatus camptorhynchus. Classification (NCBI taxonomy): domain Eukaryota; kingdom Metazoa; phylum Arthropoda; class Insecta; order Diptera; family Culicidae; genus Ochlerotatus; species Ochlerotatus camptorhynchus. The sequence continues at coordinate 16,005 of NW_027041197.1, forward strand.
GGCCCTTCTCCCCACTGTTGGATGGCATGTTTTTTGACCAGTTATATGATCCTGTTGATGGAAGGATATTCTCATTTATCCCGTGGATGCACGTGGGCGGTGTTGCCCATGGATTCACCCAAACCATGTTTGGCCCTTGATACAATGGCAGGTTGAGTGCAATTACAGGTTATTAAACTTGATCAAGTCGAACAGCGAGGATAGTCCACAGTCTACCGACAGTTGTCTTGCTGAGTGGTAGTTCCATATCATCATCATCATCATCATCATCATCAGTGTTGGAAAAGTTCGCGATATTTCACGAAGTTCACCAAGGGAAAAGTTCGCGAGTCATAGTGAGTTTTCGCGAACTTTTCCATCACTGATCATCATCATCATCATCATCATCATCATCATCATCATCATCATCATCATCATCATCATCATCATCATCATCATCATCATCATCATCATCATCATCATCATCATCATCATCATCATCATCATCATCATCATCATCATCATCATCATCATCATCTATTTATTTATTTATTTATTTATTTGTCGTCAATCAGTGTAGACCGTTTTACAATTGTTGTCTTAAGTGCTATTTTTACAATTTTGTCTTTGTTTATATTTTTTATAATATGTCTTAAGAAAAAGTTAAAACATTACTTCTAGTTGACGTTATGCGACGAATTAAAATATTGCTTTAATTTAGTTTTTGTCATTGTAAAGTCAATGTTATCGCAGTGCTTATTATATGTATCCATCATTTGGTTCAAGGGTCCAAATTTGGCATAATTCGTACGATGACGATTTGTAGCAAATATATTTCTGTTTCGTAAATGCCTAGATGGTGTATATAAATTTAAGGATGACAATAGTTCTATTGAATCAATTCGATGTGATACGATATCGTTTACGAAAGAAATCATAGCAAATTCACGACGTTCTTTTAATGTTTGGATATTTATGAGCATACACCGAGCTGTGTAAGATGGCAGAGGAAATGCAGTCCAACCTAACTTGCGGAGTGCATACAATAGAAACTGCTTTTGAACGGACTCTATTCTTTCTTCGTGTGTGATTGAAAAAGGTGACCAAACTATGCTGCAATATTCTAATATCGATCTTACATAAGCAATGTACAATGTTTTTATCGTATACGGATCGTGAAAGTTATAGCAGAAACGTTTTATGAAACCAAGCATGTTGTTAGCTCTGTTAATAATTGTGTTATAATGATCGGTGAAAGTAAGTTTTGAGTCCAAAATAACACCTAGATCCCTGACTCTATCACATTTTTCTACGATCTGGTTTCCTAAAGTGACTGTTATATCGGGTAGCTTTTGTTTTCTACTAATGGTAATGGAGTTACATTTTTTTATATTTAATTGTAGCAGGCTTTTTTGACACCAAGTATGGAATATTTGAATTTCCTCTTTGAATGTGATGATGTCTTTGGCATCTTTTATTTCCAAAAAAAGTTTAATGTCGTCAGCATATATTAAAACTTTCAATTTCTTAATAATGAAAGATATGTCATTGACGAAGAGAATAAATAAAAGTGGTCCTAAATGGGAGCCTTGAGGAACTCCTGAAGTGACATCAACGGGATTTGATATCTTTCCTTTGTATTTTACTATTTGATGACGGTCAGTTAAATATGATTCAAGCCACTTGAGGAGTGCGTAATGAATTCCCATTTTTTGAAGTTTAAAAAGAAGCATGGGTATGTCAATTCGATCAAACGCTTTGCTGAAATCTGTATACAACACTTCTACATGGTTTCCGTTATCCATTGCATTCAAGGAATAATTAATTAATTCGAGCAAATTCGTAGTTGTTGAACGGCCTTTAAAGAAGCCATGTTGCATAGTAGTTATTCTGTTTTTAATTTGAAGAAAGAGTTTTTCATTTACAATCGCCTCGAAAAGTTTCGGAATGCAAGAGATAATAGCTATACCACGATAATTACGTATGTCGGATTTTTTACCCGATTTAAAGATAGGCACTAAAAACGAGTTTTTCCATATTTTAGGGAAGTTTCCGGATTCCAGTGACATATTGAAAATCCAAAATAATGGAGCAGTAAGTTCAATTGCTAAAGTTTTCATAAAAACTGGCGGAACACCGTCAGGGCCAGGACCTTTAGATGCATCTAAATTGTTTAAACCCTTTAAGATATCATGAACCTTGATTTGACTTACGCTGATGTCACTTGAAAATTCTGGATATGATTCAAAATATTCACGGTCACGGTCCTCTTCTGAAAACGTAGTATATATTTCTTGGAAGAAATTTGCAAACAAATTGCATATATCATCCGAGTTCTCACCTATCCTATCGTCCAAATGCATCTTTGAGGGAAAATTATCAGATTTTAATTTGGTTTTCACATAATTGAAGAAGTTTCTAGGACAAGATTTTATTTCAAGTTCAGTTTTTAAATTATACTCCTCAAATGCCATATTCACGGCCAAATTTAACTGATCGCAAATGTCTAAATAGTATGCCAAAGTTTCATCACTATTATATTTTTTATAAAATTTGTGCGCTTTTTGCTTTCGATTTTTTAAATTTTTCAGTTCCCTGTTGTACCAAACTGGATGTTTTGCATGACTCTGACGTCTTCTTCTTTTAGTTGGCACTTCTTCAAGAATTATTTCAAGCAACACATTGTAGAATACGTCAACTGCACATTCAACATTTCCTGCAGTTCTTAATATTGCTTGCCAATCGACAATGTTCAATCTATTTCTAATGTTATCATAATTTGCTGAATTGTAATCAAAGATTTCATCAAATTCGCAGTCGTTGGTTCTTTCATTTATGTGAACGAATAGAGAATACTCTATTGCTGTGTGAAACATTTCATTTCTCCATATGGGACTTGACGATTCAGTCACACAGAAATCTTCATAAGTATTTGTTAATAAAAGGTCTAAATAACAATTTTGTTGATTTTTCACATGGTTAATTTGATAGAGTCCTAAATTTGCAATTTTGTCAAAAATGAAATGGAGTGTTTCATTTTCCCCAACGACTGGAAGTAAGATGCTTTCATTGTCCATATCAGAAATAAAGTCAACATTGCGTTGGTTAAAGTCCCCATATATATGAACTTTTACTTCAGGGGGTAAACTAGACAAAATTTCTTCCGCTTTTCCAAAAAACTTATCATACGTGTCCTTATGAGCATTGTTTGGAGGAAAGTATACCGAAGCAAAGACATGTGTTTCGTCTGCTACCTGCGCTTTTACCTATACATGTTCGAATTCTTTAAATTTAGTAGCCATAATAATTTCTGAATTCAATTGGGTCGAAATCGCTATTAATACTCCACCTCCCGATTTTTTTCCAGACCATTGAAAATTGCGGTCGTCTCTATAAACGTTATAATTGTTACCAAAAACTTCTTCACTTCTCACACTATCATCCCAACTTGTTTCATTAGCCATTATGACAGAGTAAGTAGAACTTAATATATTTTTGTTAATTTCATTAATTTTACCGGCGCTTCTCATGCGGTTAACATTTTGGCAATATACCAAAATTTCTGTACTGGTCTGAAGATTAGGTGAAGAAGTTGATGGTAACCTGTCATTCATAAAACTATTATCAAAATTATTTACCCCTGATCCATGTTCCGAATTTGTTTCGTTCTGCAAAGTGTCGTGATCTTCGTTATTTTCTTCCTCTATGGAGTGTGTCAGTTTTGTAGAAAAACGAGTGCCTCTCCTTGATGTAGAGAAGTCGTCAAGTCCTGGATAATGTCGGGGTCTGCCGGATCATTGTCTTCCTCCAAGGGGTGCGTCAATTTCGTACAAAACACGAATTCCTGCATACACACGCCTCGCATGATGCAGTTGCAGCCATCCCGTTATGCAAGTGCGCTGGAACGGTACGTGGGTATACATCGCACGCCGGGTAGGGGTTTAAGATTTCCCCTCGTTGGAATTGCATCGTGGGTCGATAGTTAGCCTGCGGCGGTCTGGAAAACCGATATTTCGCTGCCGCAAGAAGCTCTCGATCAGGTGGCAGTAGGTTGTTTCTATTCTGACTAACACTGCTGCGGAAACTGTTACGGTTAGTGTTGTTGTTTCGATGATTGTTAGATATGTTATTGTTGTTGTTGTTGTTTTTTTTTTTTTTTTTTTTTTTTTTTTTTGTTAATTACTTTATTTGTACAGGCTCATTCGAATAAACTTTACAGAGCCAAGTTATCATTTTCTTTATACATTATAAATATCTTAAATCTAAAATTAAAGGATTGGAACCGATTACTCGCGGTCTTCTCGAGGTTAGTGGATGACAATTGTTTGGATCGGGAGAGGGAAAAGGAGATTTGGAATATGATTTATGATTAAAAAATTTCACTATTTCTAAAACAAATACTTAATCCTATCGACGTTATATCAACTCTGTAATTATACAATTATTACAGAAACAAATCTACAAAAAAAATACACACACACATACAAAACACAAACTAAACACAAGGTTAATCAAACTTACAATCTATGGTTAATATTCTTCAAGAAAACATATATGAGTTGCATAAACTCCAGATCGCGTCTAGCCAAAATATCCCGAACTGGAACATTAGGTTGTCTACCTCGAGCCCGAAGGGAATCATACAACTCGGATCTGACTCCACGGTGCTCAGCACATGACCAAATAATGTGATCTGCGTCCTGGTAACCTTGTCCACATTCACAGAGATTACTGTCCCCCAGCTCAACACGGAACAAGTGAGCGTTTAACGAGTAGTGATTGGACATGAGGCGAGACATCATACGAATGAAGTCTCGACCCACATCCAACCCCTTGAACCAAGGACACTTCGACACCTTAGGGATGATTGAATATAACCATCGTCCCAAACTCCCTTCACTCCATTTATTTTGCCAGCTGGCGAGGGACTGTTGACGATAAATGAAGGAAAATTCGTCGTAGGCGATTTGTCGATCGTAAATACCGCCTTCCATAGCGCCCACCTTTGCAAGCGAGTCCGCCTTCTCATTGCCCGGAATCGAGCAATGAGATGGGACCCATGCAAAGGTGATGACAAAAGATCTTAAAGATAAAGCACTTAGAAGCTCTCGTATTTTCATGAGAAAATACGAGGAGTGCTTTACCGGCCTCATGGAGCGAATAGCCTCGACAGAACTGAGACTATCCGTAAAAATAAAATAATGATCTGGTGCAAGTGAGGCGATCGTTTCTAGCGTACAATGTATTGCCGCCAGCTCAGCAACATATACGGAACAAGGAGCTTGAAGCATTCGAGAGGCGCTATGAAATTCGTTATAAATACCAAAACCAGCGGACGCCTCTATTAGTGATCCATCTGTGAAGAACGATCTTGCGGAATCAACTTGGCCAAACTTTGCAGCGAAAATTGACGGAGCAATCATGGAACGATGATGCTCTGGGATTCCGCGAATCTCTTGCGTCATTGATAAATCAAAATGAACAGAACTGTCGAAGTCGGAGAAGCAAACACGATAGGGATTATGCTGCGAAGGGCTGACATCCTGTGTTATGTACACGTAGTACAATGACATAAAACGAGTTTGAGGGTTTAGCTCAAGAAGCTTCTCAAAGTTTGCAATCACCAGTGGGTTCATAATTTCACAACGGGTGAGGAGCCTGAGGGATAATTCCGAAAACCGATCAGAGAGTGGCAACATGCCCGCTAACACTTCGAGACTCATCGTATGAGTCGAGTGCATGCATCCTAACGCGATACGAAGACAGCGATACTGGATCCGTTCCAGTTTGATGATGTGCGTTTTAGCCGCCGACTGGAAGCAAAAACTACCGTACTCTAAAACCGATAAAATCGTTGTCCGGTACAACGTTAGAAGATCTTGCGGATGGGCTCCCCACCACGTTCCGGTAATTGTTCGGAGAAAATTGATCCTTTGTTGGCATTTCCGCTTCAGATACTCAATGTGGGATCTCCAGGTGCATTTTGAATCGAACCAGACCCCAAGATATTTGAAGGACATAGAATGAGTGATCGGTTTACCCAAAAGTTGAAGCTTTGGTTGTGCTGGGCTATGCTTCCTAGAAAAAACGACCAACTCAGTTTTCTCCGTGGAGAATTCGATACCTAGCTGGATAGCCCAAGTAGACAAATTGTCTAAGGTATCCTGTAAGGGTCCTTGCAGGTTGGCCTCTCTGGGTCCTGTCATAGACACTACTCCGTCATCTGCAAGTTGTCTCAACGTGCAGTTGTCCCTTAGACAATTGTCAATTTCTCTGACGTAGAAATTATACAGAAGGGGGCTTAAACATGAGCCCTGGGGGAGACCCATGTAGCTAAATCGTGAAGCTGTAGAGTTTCCATGAGAAAAGCTCATATGTTTCTCTGACAGCAAATTGTACAAAAAGTTATTAATTAATGGAGAAAGGCCACAAGCGTGGAGTTTGTCTGAAAGGACTTCAACCGATACTGAATCAAAAGCCCCCTTAATATCCAAGAAGACAGAAGCCATTTGCTCTTTATTAGCAAAAGCCAACTGAATTTCAGTGGAAAGCAACGCGAGACAGTCGTTCGTTCCCTTGCCCCTACGGAAACCAAATTGAGTATCTGAGAGTAGGTGGTTCAACTCAACCCATTTGTCCAGACGAAAAAGGATCATTTTCTCCAACAATTTTCGAATACACGATAACATCGCAATGGGACGATACGAATTGTGATCTGACGCGGGTTTTCCAGGCTTTTTAATGGCTATAACTCTCACCCGCCTCCAATCATCCGGAACAATATTAAGCTCCAGGAACTGACCAAACAAGTTCAACATGCGCCTCTTAGCGACGTCTGGGAGGTTCTTCAACAAGTTGAACTTGATTCTATCAGCCCCCGGAGCCGAATTGCCACACGAAAGGAGCGCGAGTGAGAGCTCCAGCATTGAAAAAGGCTGGCTGATCTCGTCTACCGAATTCGTCGTTTCGCGAGGAATCATCTGTGCCGGCACAGAATCAGGACATACTTTTCGCGCGAACTTGAGGATCCAACTATCGGAGTACTCCTCGCTCTCGTTGTTTGAAGATCGGTTACGCATCCTTCGCGCTGCATTCCAAAGCATATTCATCGACGTTTCGCGCGATAATCCGTCCACGAATTGCCGCCAGTATCCGCGTTTCTTGGCTTTGATGAGGCTCTTGAGTTCGCGGTCAAGAGCCGAGTACGCTTCGAAATGTACGGGTGTTCCACGTTTCCGGAAAAGCTTAAACGCGTCGGACTTTTTACGATAAACCTCAGTGCATTGCTGGTCCCACCAAGGGGAAGGAGGTTTCCTACGCAAAGACGTTCCAGGAACCGGCCGAGTTTGAGCTTGAAGCGCGCTGTCCAAGATCAGATTGGAGAGGAAGTTATATTCCTCCAACGGTGGAAGCCCTTCTACCGACGTAAGGGCATCTCCTATCACATTCTTGAACTTTGTCCAATCGATATTACGGGTAAGATCGTACGCGACGTTAACGGGTTCCGACGGATTGAACCCACTGGCAACTGAAACTTTGATCGGCAAGTGTTCACTACCGTGGGGATCTTGGATCACATTCCACGTGCAATCCAACGATAATGAGTTAGAGCAAAGTGTGAGGTCTAATCTACTTCCATTCGAGGATGGGCCAGCCAAACGTGTTACTTCTCCATTGTTAAGAATTGTCATATTAAAGCTGTCGCAGAGGTCATATATCAAAGTAGAACGGTTGTCATCATACGGTTCCCCCCAGCCTGTACCGTGGGAATTCAAATCTCCCATAATCAACCGTGGAGCAGGAAGTACCGAACAGATATCTGAAAGTTGTTTGCGATTAACAACGGCTCTAGGAGGAATATAAACAGAAGCAATACAAAGGCTCTTACCTTTAATAATAGCCTGACATGCAACAACTTCAATACCTGGAAATTGTGGAAGATTCACTCTATAGAAGGAATGGCACTTTTTGATCCCCAAAAGTACCCCTCCTCCACGCGAATCCTCACGATCCAGTCGAATAATGTTAAAATCATAAAAAGGAAGATCGATATCTGAAGAGAGCCAAGTTTCACAAACAGCAAATGCATCACAATCATTATTGTGAACTAAAAACTTAAAAGAATCTAATTTAGGAATGAGACTTCAACAATTCCACTGTAGAATAGTGATCAAATCCCCGACCTCGTTTGGAAAATTATCCATCGAAGGAAATGATTGCTGCAATGAGGGGCCACTTCAATGTCAATTGCTTCAAGAGGGTCTTCACAGAAGGAAGCATTGCCAGAACAATGCTTTTGAGAGGATCAGAAATATTGAGGTACTTGAGAATATCGTCCACAATTTTATCAAATGAGAACAACTCGGATGAAGAAGGGGCTTCTGTTCTTAAAAATGGGCCATCAGGGGTTTTTGATGTCCCCGGGAGAGATGGAAAGTTCTGGTTATAGTCAGTTCTGCGGAAACCAGGAGGAGTTGAAACTTCCTTTTTTCCATCACTCCTTGATTTGGGCAAGCTGATTTTGGGTTCCTTATCTGCAACTTTCCGCGAACGGATGCGTTTTCGTTTCCGTGCAGAACCTTCCGGAAAACTGAAAGAAACTCCCTCCTCAGCCAAGTCAGAGTCAGACTCGTCATCAGACAAAACAGCAAAGGGATTTTTGTCGTTGGTTGATGGTGTGGCTGTTTTTAGCATTGCTGCAAAAGACTGCCTGGAACGCTCCTTAAGAGAGCGTTCTAGTTTCTCCCCGCGTTGTTTGTACGCCGGGCACGATGAGACCCAAGTAACAATTCAAGCTGATCAGTAAGAACAGAAGCTGATTATTGGTTGATTTAAGGTGTACAAAGCTGATTAACATTAGGCTGAATACATAGTTGATTAGTAGTGCATGAAGCGAATTGTATCCCCATAATCCAACCTCAATAAGTTAGCTGATCTAAAGATTGAACAAGCCTTCTTTAAGCTTAACACAACTCCACAAATCAGCAATACGTTACACAAATTTTGATACCTTGATTTGTTTAATGTCGTCAGTATCTGTGTCACTCGTTGCATTTTCGGCATTTTAGTTCTTCTAAATTCACTGCCTACCTTTCTAATTACAAGCAGTGGCAGCAGTAGAGACTAGGAAGAGGAGATTTTAAGGAATAGCTCCAGGTAGATGTGGGCTGCGACGACGTTGGAATATTGCACTGAAGTTTCAGACCACATCCAATATTAATACTCAATTATGGTACTAAAATAGCATCCAAATTACCATCGAAATAAATCACGCGCTTGTGTCCACATTGTATTAACCGCACTTGAAAATAAGAGGAATGTTTTACTGGCACCAGTTGTTGTTTACAATTCTGCATTGCTGTATAATACTCTGCCGGTTGCTATTATTCAACTTAAATTTGACGTGCTTCAAGTCAATGATCATACCTTTTGCCACACATATGCTAAAGTGGTCCAGTAGGTGTGATTGATGCCTGTGAATTAGCGACTGCTGGTTCGAATCCCAAAATGCAAAGGTAATTTTTAGAGTGATACTAACAATATAAATATCTAAATCCTATTAGTCAGCAACAAAATAAAAGCATTTCCACATAAATGCATAATGCGGTCTTCCCTCATAATTTTTGAAATAAAATTAGAAGGCTGAACAAGGGTTCGAAAAGACTGTTATTTAATGGCTTAAAAAGCTTATAATGTATATTACTGTTAAGCTTTTGGCTGATTAAAATCACCAGATTTAGCTGTTTAAGAGCTGAACAAAGGTTAGCGTGGTCTATGTACAGCAATTATTCAATCTAAGGTTGAATTAAAATCGATTAATCAACACTTGTTAAGCATCAAGTTGTTACCTGGGAAGACCATGAGGAGTTCCCTTACAGTACACGCATTTTGGTGCAGTGACTGTGCAGGCGCCATCCTCGTGCTTCTCCCCGCATTTGGAACAGCGTGCCTTGCTGCCACAGTGAGAGGCCGTATGTCCCAACTGTTTGCAATTTTGGCAGTTCATGACCCGAGGAACAAACAAACGCACAGGTAGCCGAAGTTTTCCCAACTCGATGTAGTGAGGAAGGGCTGAACCAGAAAAGGTCACCCGAAACGAGTCTGTGGGGGTAAAGCTCTTTTTACCCTCGCTGAAAGATACTGAGTTCAGCTTCTGGACTTCCAGTATCTCAACCGTGGGAAGCAAGGGGTTCTTGAAACGGCCAACCGCTTGCTTCGCCAAGATCTCGGGGGTCAGACTCGCTTCGGTGACCACACCTTCGATCTCCACATTACGAGCTGGGATGTACACTCTATACTCTAGTGTAAAGAGCTGGGAGGCAGCAATCTCGTTAGCTTGTTTCAGGTTAGAGACGACAACGCGAAGTTTATTGTACCTCACCTTCGAGATTTCGGTCACGGCCGAGAACCGCTTCGTCAGATCATTAGTAATTTGCATTACATTCAAAGGTTTCTTTTTGGGCTGAAAGTAAACAACCCATGGGCCAGTCGAGTCTTCTGGGTAGGCTCGCGATCGGGGGCTTATCTGTCCCTGTCCATTACCAGACTGAGATGACGAAGCAGGGATGGCATCATCTGATTTCTGGGATGACAGACGTTTTCGACCCTTCTTGCTATCGCGTGGCAAAGTGGTGTCATCTTCCGACAAAACGTCCATTTCGTCTTCTGACAAAATGTCCATTTTGCCGTACTAGTGGGAGCGAAAAACGCTCTACCACTGCAACGATAATCAAAATTACTCGGACACAATACACGAGAAAAAAAAATACAAACACAGAAACACAAACTTAAAATTTAACTGATGGGAGAAAGGAAGAAACAAGAACAAAAACTTATCTGATAATCCTATACTACTACCACCGAGCGTTTACACAGCAGCAGCGGAGCGATGCGCAGCTTTGATGATCTTCGATCCGCGTGTGCGGGCGGTCTTCGTTGGTGTGTGCTTGTATGAAGCTCGGCACTCAGCTGAACACACGAGATGGATGAGCGGTTTGAATGTGGAGGCAGATGCTAACACTCGATGACGATGATCCGTGTGCACAGGTATGCGTGACCACGCACCGATGGTGCGCAAAATGGTTGGCGAATTGGCAATCGCAAAAACAATTTTCCTTCCGATGATGCCGAAAACACACTTTCTTCTCAGAAAAAAAAACTCACTTTTTGATAAATTTATCGGGAATTATGCCAGGAATCACTAAGCGAGAAAAAACTGATTATTTACGTCAGATAATAGCGAGAAAACTTCCAAATTAACGGAGCGCGAAACAAGTCGACCGTACTTCTTGCTAGGACGCAGTGAGATGGTTGTTGTTGTTGTTGTTGCCAAAATTGTTGTTGTTGTTGTTGTGGTTGTTGTTATTTTTGCTGTTGTTGTTGTTGTTGTGGTTGTTGTTGTTGTTGTGGTTGTTGTTGTGGTTGTTGTTATTGTTGTTTTTGTTGTTGTTGTTGAGCAAGTTTTGTTTCCTTCGCCTTCTAGCCTTTCCAGCTATTTTTTACTGTATCAAACGGCGTGATTTTCGGTCATCGTACTCGGTCCAGTCTGCCTTCCATACCTTCCTGGTACCAAGTAGACGCCACCCTGAGTCATCGTTGTTGTTATTTAATTCCACCTCCAAGCTGGGGCACGAGTCAGATGGCGATTGCAAAGGTGCAGCGCTCCGTGTTGAGGCTATATTTGCTGACAGTGACTTCAGCTCGTCAAGAATATCGAGTTCCAGCACAGAGTTAGAGCTCATGGTACAACTTGCCGCAATGTCGAGCGACAGCTGGTTCAGTTGATTTATTTCATTACTGATATTTCGGAGCTCGGTGGATATATCTGACGTCACAGTTCTCAATGACGTAGACACACTGTCTTTTGTTGCCATCATAGCTGTATCGAAAAGCGATGTAGTGTGATTTTTGAGGGCAACGACACTGCCAGCTAAGGTGCTGTTTCTGTTAATTGCAGACAGTTCATTTTTTATGCCTACCAGCAGTACCTCCAGGCCTTCGACAGCTTCGTGAACAATTCGAGGATTTTCTTGCTGCAGCGCGAAACGATGTGTCACTTCTGTGTTGGCATGCAGTTGCTCCGTTAGAAGTTTTTGTTGAGCCGCTAATTGATTAAATTCTAACTTTGCTTGCAGATGCTCTTGACACGAGTCGCAGCATGGTAGAAGATAAGAATTAAAATCCCCTACTTTTTTATTGTCCTTCCTGCGTAGTGAATTCCTCTGCACGGTCACTCCTACGCAGGCTGCATGAAATGTGCGTATGCAGCCAGTGCATTTCCACATCAGCGAATCAACGGAAGAGTCAAATGAACAAATTTCACAATTCATATTGAAATGAACGAAACCAACAGCTATCGCGCGAAATTACTACAGCGAGAACGAAACGTACGCAAAAAAATCATCATCATCATCATCATCATTTTCCACGTCTGTAGCCCCACATTTTGCAATTTTGAGGTGAATTAGACTGAGTGAAGTACATCGGCCGTGTATAAACTTTAAAGAGTTAGAGCAGAATGAGATCACAACCAAGTGAGCTTAAATTTTGGGATAGTTATCACGACCTGATTTAGAATCAATTGAGCAAATCGATAATTTTAACCACCCTAATATATATCATGGGAGCTGCTTGATCCAATAATACCCATTATTGTGCTAAGGAATAAGCACACGTATCAAACGATTATCGCGTTCACTCGCACATATGATCTACTGAATAAGTTATGTGCCAATAAGGTTAAAAGCATACATTTTATTTAGCACAAAGAGAAACAGCAGCTGTGTCACATTGATTGTACGCTTCCTCAAGGGCTTATGGTTTCAGCTGGTAACAAAAATAGCTTCTTCCTCTTTATAAGACGACGTAAAAGGATGTGGATTAAAGCCTGATTGGGAGTACATATATCCTACGTGTGTAAACTCAATGCTGTAGTCTAGCAGTGATAATATCGTTTGTCAGTACAGATACACGTATACATAGAAGCAACAGAGTGGGGTATAGAAATTGTACCCCCAAGCCGTACATACCTTTCCTCCGGTGTCGGTGATGGCGCTTTGCATATTTCCTGATCATCTTCCTTTTCGTTAAGCATGCTTCACCCCAAATGCTACGGGCGTGTGGTTAGATGGATATTGGAGCAGTACAATTTTCTTCGCCTTCAAACGGAGTTCACTACACAACCCTGTATACCGTTCAGAATGTGCAACACGATCTACCGATGGATGGTGAGGTCCTATCGAATTTCGAGCATTCCTCACCGCCGACGTCGACGACGACACTGGCAACGATGCAAAGGCATGCTTTAAATTGCGGATGAAACACTTTTCAAGGAGCAAACTTTCACTTTAACCTTTCGTCGTCGTAGTCAACTACGAAGATTGATGACACACTTCGACACAGGGTAATCTCACTTGCTTCTCGTGTCACTCGATGCTGTTGGCGATGATGTACGATAAAAACCAGCGTGTGACTGAACCCATCGCAGTTTGCTCATCGGGAGGTAACACGCGTTCTAGATGCTGAAAGCTTTTTCCGTTAACATATTTTTGGAACACTTGGTAGCATTTAGCTGTGATTTCAATGAGATTTAGCTCACCACCGATTGCCATTCATGAATAATTCAATCAACGGCACGTATGCAGCACAATCTATTCGGGCAGATTAAAGCGATTTCTCTCGATTATGCATGGGTTGTTATCCGATATTCAGCTCTTTCAGACTGGGTTCACCTAAAATGGAAACGAGAATTGAAAAACTGGATAAGTGCTATGCTTTCAATTTACAAACAAGTATACTTGATTAGAGCAATACGCCACTACGAGATTAATGCGTATATACAGTCTGTCTCTTGAGACATAGTTTTGCGTTGCACTTTAAAACTATTCTATTTATCGACCTATGCTGGAGTTGTGAGTTTAACGTGAGTCTCTCGTTATCGATAAGGTAACTATACACACATTAGATAACTGCATAATAACATTGCTTCGATTGCTTTTTCATGTAACTTGCAGTACGGTGTGCGCCGTGAAAACCTAGTCAGAGCCATAATAGTACTTCGATAAGATCAACATTGCACATTACACACAGAGCAAACAGAAGCTTTGCTATCACGCGTCTGAAAAGTATCAGAGGAACCCTGCAGTGTATTCAGACTAAGGGACTTGGTTTGGTAAACAAAGTTTGTTGTAATTGGCCGCTAGCTCTGACTTAAAGTTATATAATCGTATAAGAAAATTTCTACACTTTTGGCTCTACGGTGGAAAGTTGTACCTCAGCGAATGTTGGTTGTATCGCACACCTGCTCTACGAAAATAGTTTACGTGAAATTTTCTTGGGAAATGGCTGCACATGTTGTTGTCTGATTCCCGTGAGTCAGGGTAACGTCGAACGGGGATAGTGCTTAGAGGCTAGACATTTGCGTGAGCTTATCATTTGCTTATTTTAAAATATTCAAATCACGATATATTTAAATATATTCTACCATCACAGCAAGCTCTTTTGTCATATGGACTATGGTTTTTGTTAATTTTTATCTTATTTCGTAGTTCCTTGCTTATGTTAGTTCACAAATAAAATTCTATTTTCTACTTGTGTGAAACGGATTGATCGAAGATAAAACCAGGATTAGGACCTTGTTTCCATTGTTTCGACCAGAAAGTGCGAGGACAGCTAGAACAAACTTTACCTTGCAGAAGCCTATCAACTTTTAAATACCGGAGAATCGATTAACTGAGCCTCGCCACAGTATCCATCGAGTTTTGGGTCTTTTTGATGTGCTGTTGAACATCATCCATCTGAGGCAGAGCAACTCACCCGCTTCAATCTCCTAGGGAGAGGAGGAGGGTGTTCGTTTCGTAAACGCTCAAATGCATGTGCTTCACTATAAACCCTCTCGAAACTTGAATTTTTAGATTGGAAATGTTTTTTCACCTTCATACAGAATACGTAGTAGTAATGGCCGTAAAGGCTCTCTATCTTAGTCTTGTTGTCCTTAGTGTTGCCAACGCAATGTGCCTGCGTCCTTCTCAGTGATGTCAGCATTGTTACCTTCTCATAGATCGGCTATTGTTTTCAGGAAGATGACGTTCACAAGCGCGTGCGGTTAAATGTTGACTATCCCTGTAAAACTAGGGATTAATGATAAATCCATTACTTGAAACCAAAAAAGTCAAGAACCCAAGGGGTACTCAACACTTCATACTGTGCTGAAATACAGCATGGCACACTATTCGGCACACTAGGGCACTCGTTGACAAGTAGGACACAAACAATATTATGTAAAACGGCGTCACTGTCGAGTATTGACGTTTTTCCAATCGTTGCTAAGGTTGACTAGTTTGTTTACTCCATTGGGCTTCACAATGGGATCGAAAAATTCCAAGGAAAAATCTGTAAGTATTTTCTACACCATGAATCTGGTCAAAACTAACTAATCTCATCCGATTCGTAGCGAAACTCGCAGCGGCTAGCTTCTATTCAGGCCTCACACCTACAGAGTTTTTCCACATTAGACGTCACGGCTGAAATAGGTAACCTCCACCGAAGGTTGGACAAATGACTGGAAGATGTGGTCATCCAATACGCCGTACGGAATGCGAACTGTATTAACGAAAATCCTTTGAACGATGACAAAATTGTTGCGATTTGTTTTACAAATTTGTTATGCAGAATAAACAATAAAGAAAAAAAAGCTGAGCATAGGGGTTGGGGGAGGTGTCGTGCAAGTTCAAATCCCGGTCTTGCCAAGGGTCTTCCGCGATGGAAATTTTCTCGATTTCCCCTGCGTTGTTCCTCATTTATTCTTGGATATGGACTTTGATGGGAAATCACAGGATTTTATAACGATGTCCATAGTCTCTGTACTGCCTGCACAGCTGGGGACTGTCGATACGCATCCTCAAATATTCCATCAGATTTGAACTTATGTACGGTTGCCTTAACGTAATAGTATAGGAATTATAGGAACAGATCAATGCAATTACATTCTGTGAGTCCGACATAAATAACATATCCATCATCAACGATCTGGTCATTTTGCAGATGAATCTCTATAAACATCCTTGTGTTGAACTAGTTTGCATCACGAATCCCCGATGTGATGGGTGGCCTACCGATCAGTTCTTGTAAGACCAGTAAGGCTTTGCTCAATCTCTAAAATTTGATTCGTGGTAGAGGGGGTTTCGATGGGGTCAACGGTTCTCGCATGACGACACTAAGCAACTTGTTCGGCTAGAGCCCATGGGCATGTTGATGAACAACAGCAACCACAGGATCCAGCCTGCAGCAGAACTACAAATGCGAAGCTTGTTTGGATCACAAACCATTTCCGAAGTATGACTGATCTGAAGTGGGGGATATTTGATGGTTTTCATCGGTGGTCTATTGGCCATTGGTTTTCAATGGTAGTACATTGCGGAAGGCACCACAACTACATAAGATTTTGAACTTGGTAGCCTTGAACGTGTGTAATTGGGTGGTGGCAAGATACATCATAATCAGCGACACGATAAGCTTGGGTGATGTCTTCGAGGTCACGTACTTCTGAGTCGATCAGATGAACTGGTTCGAGGATGTTGTTTGTGGGATTGAACATTCACCCGTTCGAGTTCTGGTTTTGATTTTGTCGGGGAGCTTTTAACAGGTAGCTGGAGGAAATTTTGCCACCATTAATCAGGTTACACATTCGTTTCTGCACACGTATCTTTTGGAGGAGTCGAATTTGCTTGAACACCGTATAGTTTGGATGGCTTCCAGTTTCTCTCCCACTGCCCGCTCCGTTCACGTTCAAATGAAAATGAAACATAATGTTTGCCATAAATCATCAAAGAAATTCAAAATGTAAACACAATCACAAAAGTCAGTATAACTTCAGGGTTACCAAACGTATAGGTCATTAACACCTTGATTGGTACACTTCAGCCTACTTTGACACGTTTGGCGCAGCGCTTGGCACAACTATCGGCACTGTGAAATCTCATGGCACAGAATCGGGTGTGCAGAGTTAAATACCCTTTGCAAGAACCACATTATTGTTAAAACATTATTCCAATCAAATACGAGACCAAATACCAAACGGATATATATTAGATCTCGCTTCTATTTTCTTTTGATTGCACTTGACTTAGCTCAATCAGTTATCAACGTATGAATATCTGGCTTACTATGATAATATGTCCTTAGCGTGAATATATTAAAATATTGTAAATAAAGGGTGATACGATGAAAATTTGGTCCACTTAAACATTTTTTTTCCTTGATTTGTTACCCGTCGATCTTGTTTTCCGTGCTGAGCACCAATGCTACCGACGCCAGGGAGGCAGCTCCCATACTTTAAACCTACCTATTGACTCATCAACTCACCAACTCACACGGGAACCAACGGCTTTACTTCCCATCCGAAGGAAGGCGTGATCAAAGATGTTATGCCTCAGAACACCCCGGCGGCGCCGACTGGGATTGAACCCAGGCTTGCTGGGGTGAGAGGTAATCACGCTTACCACTACACCACGCCGGAGATGAACCAGCGTCTGGCTGAAAATCTCCTTAATAAAGACAACCAACCAACCAACCACTACACCACCGGCGCCGCTTGTAATATTTTAAAGTCAATGTTGTATGTATCCATCATTTGGTTCACGGGTCCAAATTTAGCATCATTCGGACGATGGTGATTTGTAGCAAATATATATCTGTTTCGCAAATGCCTAGTTGGTGTACATAAATTTAATTTTGACAATAGTTCAATTGAATCAATGCGATGCGATAAGATATCGTTTACAAATGATACCCTATCAAATTCACGATGCTCTTTTAATGTTTGAATATTTATGAGCATACATCGAGCTGTGTATGATGGCAAAAGAAATACAGTCCAACCTAACTTGCGGACTACATACAATAGAAACTGCTCTATTCTTTCATCGCGTGTGATTGACAAAGGAGACCAAGCTATGCTACTGTACCGTGCCGATTCAAATTTCGGACACTTAAACTCGAATTTCGGACACTTTTAAAAGTTGATTATCTCGGTCGAATATGATCCACATGTCTTGTAAATTTTAAATTTTTTTGACTAGTGCCCTCCACGATCATCTAACATTATTACTTTGTTTCTAACTGGATGTAATATTTAATTAAAAATGAAAGTGTCCGAAATTTGAATCGTCCGAAATTTGAATCGGAACGGTATTTATTCGGTGAAAGTAAGCTTTGAGTTTAAAATAACGGCCCTCATAACGAGTGTCACTGCACGGTGAAGTGATTGCCGTTTAAATCAAATGGGAATCACTTCACCGTGAGTGACAAGTTGTCACTTCACCGTGAAGTGACATCGGTAATAAGGGCCAACGCCTAGGTCCGTGACGCTATCACACTTTTCTACGTTCTTAAATATTTCTTAAAGAAATTGTTCGCTTTCTATCAAAGAACCACGAACTCAATTGAAACAAAGCTATTTATCTCCAATTTCGAAAGTCCGTCCGAATACGCGTCCTGAAGACGACCCAAATTCTCCAACTGTGCGACCAAAAAACATTATGGCATTCTCCCGAACCTTGGCGATCGGCTGATAGACCGCGAAGGCAATGCGTCAACTGAAAAGAGTTGCACAGGGAACGTGAAGCTAAACGCACCGAGGAAGTCCGCATAGCAGCTGAAAAGGGACTCAACAGGAAATCAAACTAGTGGATTATGTTCCACGACGAGATGGGAAAGTGGCCTCCCAGCACCAGCACAAGAAGCGTTATTGGGAGTATTTGGAGCCGTCGGACATCGAGAAGTATTTGGATTCGTTTTGTGTTTGCCGGTTTTAAATATTTAAATACTTATTGTGATAAGGTGAAACCTAGTGCAACAAAAATGCACAAACCTCTGGCTTTGGAAAAGTACGATGAATTTTGTCAAATTGTGTCACTAGTACTGAAAGATTACTTTTTAGACGCATTTTTAACAAACAGGCAGTGTCTGATTTTAAACTGAATAATGATATGATATTCACCATTTATTTGATCTTGTCGGCCTTTAATTGATTTTTATCAGTAATCCGAGAAAAAATCAATTACAGTCTGACAAGAATGATGATTATTTCACGATACCAGGTTCCAAACGTTTTGATCAGCAGATGTGTTGCTTAGCATTTAGGTTTTTTCATAAAAATTTGGAAATGAAGACGCGTGTCAACATAAATAAAATCACTATTTCTCATTAGCATTATTCATTTATCTGACCAGTGGCAAATGGCCTAGATAGAATATTCAGTCCCTCGGATATAATTGTTCTGATTCCGTCGTCCTTCAGGTTTAGTTTTGTTTGGACCTTATCTTGAAAAACTCCCACCTAAGGCTGCAACCCATATAATCTGGGATATGTAGGGAACGTTCACATAAGAATAAAACGTTAATACTTAGCGTCCATCCGATTTTTCAGTGACAGCCAGTTGTTCTACCAACTGCCAAAGTATACACCTCTGAATTTAACTTTGTCTTTACGTCTTTTTACTATTTGTTAATGTTAATTGTTAATATATGGTCCTAATTATTATGAGAACCTTTGTTCATGACACCAAGCTTCGAAAATGCTTCGTTTAGGACTTACTAATTTTGTCCTGCTTGATTTCCTGGCTGGCCCATAGTGCATTGAAAGCAAATATCAACCACGCCCGGTCACAGTGATTAATTTGCGGAGCGGTTCTCCACCCTGTAACAACTTCGACGAAATCGGTCCTACGATCGGCTGAAGTACACCAGGAAGGCAATAGACCGGAAGATTCCGCAGATTGGATCAGCACGATGAAAAGTTTCCTATAAACAAGGTTGCAAAGACTCATTTCAGCTAAAACAATGTTTTTCTAAATTATGAAATAATTAGATGCCATGATCAAATTTTGAATTGGTAGGATACAAGAAGAGGTTGCAAAGAATGTGTTTGACATATTAAACCTGTTTATTTCACTTCATGAGAGTCACAGTCAGCGATTTTTCACAAACTCACTCACTCACTCACTCACTCACTCAGCGATCAGCAAATCGCTGATTGTGACTCATGGAAAGCAAAATTTACAGGTTTTATGTTTCCAACGCATACTTTGTAACCTCTTCTTGTAAGTTACAAGTAAAACATGCCATCATACCATCTTTTGGTTTTATTATTCCGAAAAACATTATTTTAGCTGCAATGAGTCTTTGCAACCTTGCCTATAAAGTTTATTTTGACCCTACTAACTAACGACTTGAACGGGAAACACATTTAGAAATTGATGGAATAAAAATGGGAACCCTTGAATTGGTTGAATTCTACACCTTTCTTTGGTTGCTTGGTAGATATCACACAACAGGTTGCGCAGCTGGGGTGAAAAAGATAGACGGTCAAGGATGGAAAGTTTTCCGATTTTCGTTTGTCGTCTTGTTGCAAATTCATTCCACTTATCCGGCTGAAGCGTTTTCCATCTCGGTCAAAGTTTTTAGCTAACTTTAGCACTTGCGTTGATAATGAGAAAGCTTTGCGCTGTATTATCTGTATTTGTGCGGTATGTTTACGGTTCAGATTTTCAAACGCGTTGCGTTATTTCTGGCATGAAAGGCTTAAGTTGGTCGGTTTTCAAATGGGAATAAGGCAAAGGTCGTGGGTAAAGTTTGTTTTAAGGGTTTCCCTATCGACTTTTTAGAACTAATGACATTTTGTTTTGATTGGGAAGTTTATATTTTTTTGGGTGAAATTTGGTGGCATATTGATAGAGATCTCAGTAGAAACATATTATTGAGAAGGTTGAAATTTCTAAGCAGATATTTAATACCCATCAATTTCAGAAATTGTGTGATACGAAACATGATTATGTTCTACTTACATTTCAATCTAGTATACTTAACGGGAGGAGTGAAAAAAAAACCATCAACAAAAAAAAAACTTCACCTTTCGCTTACTAAATTTCTGCTTTAATTCCCCGAAGGCATTTCATATCCATGGCGATGAAGAGCCTTCTTAGAATGCACTGCCTTAAATTTTTATACATTGCCTACAATCAATCAATCCTGGGAAAAATGAATTAAGTATTAGAACTCTTTTCATCTTCTGTTCGATGGTTTATTACGTTTCGGTTGGACATTACCTTAGCTCAGTCGGTAAAGGCACTGCTATGAAACAAGACCATACTGGAGGATTCAATTTCTGATTTAGACATTTTTCTGGTTGAAAAAAAATCTCGATTTCTCTGGGAATAGAGTATGATTGTACTTGACACACAATTATACTAATTCAAAATTGGTACAGGCTTAAACACTGGCCAGACTGAGCAGCTATAACATGTTATAAGCCTATCTTGATGACATTTTTCTTGTCGATAATTATGTTATAACTGTAGTCTGAACAATGCATTAGAAAGCTCTCAATAAACAACTGTGGTAGTGCTCAAAGAACACTAAGGTGAGGGCCGGTGCTAAATCCCAGTTGCACCGTAATAAACCCAAGAAGAAGATGCACATAACACCTACTATCAACTCTGTGACTGTTTGGTAAACACAATTATCAATCCTGCCACTCCCAGCCTGGCCTTCTTGATGTTTAATTATTGTTGAATGATGAAAGGATTAATTTCCTGTCATCAAAAAATAATATTCGCTTCTTGTCTCATGCATCCGTCCATGGCTTGAGGCTTCATTTTAATGTCATATTAATCATAGCATAATTATTATACTCAACCCAATACGTGCCGCAAAGTTATGGTCATTTTATTAGCTTCGCATTTGGTACCGGGAATCAGAGATGGTCGCTTAATGAGCAAACATATTTAATTGTGTGGAATCAATAAATGCAAGTTGGAGTATAAACATTTTGGTGAGCTTATTTGATCCCGCCAATAACCCACTTGATGGGTACGACGTGTATTGCCCATAAAAGCAAAACTGTACCATACGAATGGGAAATAAAGCAGATATGGGACGGTTATGCATTTATGGGCAGAAGCTGGAAATCAATGAACAACACCAGTTTGAAATCCCAGATGGTGGATTCGTGTTTTTGAAATACTGTCAAATACCCCACAATATGGATGTTCTCGGAACTGGAACGGTGTGTAGAGGTCGGAAATCGATGATTGACGCCATTTTGAAATTACATTTTAGAAGAAAGTGTCATACCCCACAATATGATTATTTTCAGAACGGGAAAGACGTTTAGACTAGAGAGGGTCTAGTATAATAGCGAATTCGAACCAGTTCCAATCCAGTGCGAAACCGAACCTGAGCTAGGTTTTAAAAACAAACGAGCAAACTGACGTTTGTCAGAAAACAAGCAGACCCAATCTTGATACCCGATACAGGTAGGAACTGAATAATAAACAAATTCGCTATAAGAGAGAAGCGGACTGCCTGGCTTTGAGCCAAACGAACTGTCAAAGCCAGAGCCAATTGTTCAGCGCATATCTTGATTGCATTGGCAGTGTTGATAGAAATCACCTAGGCATAGGTTGCCAAGGTAGTTTGTTTTGCATCCCCTCCTCCCTAGTTTAGACGATCGCTGATTAACACAATTTTAGAAGCCAAGGTGGCAGATTTCGGTTTTTGAAAAGCTATCTAATACCCTATAATAGGAGTATTTTGGGAATGCGAACAACGTGTGCTAAGACAGGAAATTGAGAACTGACATAATTTTTAAATTCAAAATAACGGTTTCCGGTTAAAAAAATGATCAAATATTTTCTACAATATGGGAATTCTCGACACGGGAACGACGTTTGACCAGTTTTCGAAAAAGTGTCACCATATAATCCGTCTATCCTGGATGGATCATTATGCAAGATTATACCTCGTAGTTACTCAGGTTTACAGTTCTTCCCGTGTTTATATTTTTAACTCAGAGGAGCGTTACGACGGGGTTGCAATGAAGAAGCTTCTTAAAAAGATATTTTTCTCGCTTGTCCAGCACTACGTTATTCAGAGTAAAAAATCATGGGTAGGAACATGAACCTGAGTAGCTACGCATTAGTTCAGCATTTTACTAGGGATAAGGAAGCATTTTTCAAAAAAGTTTATACACTTTCCGCATAAAAATCTCGGAAACTTGGGTAAACGTTCATGTAGTTGCGGTACAGCGTTGAGTCTTCATGCACAAGGAGCGTTTCCCCTATATCTTCTTTCCTTTATTTAACGTCGGTCTCTGTTCCGCAATCTAGTGCCAATCACCGACGGACATCGATTGCCATCCATTGACGGCAATCGAATGTGCAGAAAGGCAGCTTCCACACCTGCATAGGATATCGCACCCATTCAACACACATGGGCCGGGACCAACGGCTTTACTTACCTTCCGAAGGAAGACGTGACCAGAGATTTTTATGCCTCAGAAAAATCCCACCGACCTCGGCTAGGATTGAACCCAGACCCATCGGGGTGTTAGAAAGCAGTCACGCTTACCACTACACCACCGGCGCCGGCTGTTTCCCCTATATAGAAATGAAGAAAAAAATGGTTTCGGCATCGGCACACAACGGACTGTAGAGATTTTCACGTCCTGTTGTATTGGTGCGATATGTGAGAGCGTGTTAGTGAAAATCCGTGGAAAATACATAACAAATCGATGTCAAGCTCATTTTGACAGATCTAAGTTCATACATTTTTTAGGTTAGCCAGAGGAAAATAATAAACAACTTTACATGGCGATGTGCCTGCTAGTGTGCGTGCGTTAAACTCACTAATCTCTATTGGCTCGGCAACGTGGAGAGCCACAGACACGAGAGCTAAAGAGAACGAACGATGCCGATAACGAAACGGACAAAACGGGGTGTTGAGTAGGTTGCACTTAAAAGGTGGTTTAGGAAAATCCTTAATATAGTTGTGACAGACCAAGTTAAAAGGTCGAAGGTAGAAAGTGTAAGTGTTAGATGTATTTTTATGTGAAAATTGTAAGTCTAAATAAATGTCTGTTATAGGCGTATGATGATGGTTCAAAAAAAGTAAGCCGACGTGCGTTAGCATTAGCGTCAGCGTTGTTGAAAAAAAAAAGTAAGCCGACATGCGTTACGAAAACAAGAACTGTTTAATTTTCAACGTCGCCGAAAAAAAAACAAACTAATCAAACTTGTACGTGTCCACGGTGATTAATACCAACCAATATTAAATTGAACTTTAGATGCGTGTACAACGATTGAGGAGGAAGAGTTAAGGCTGGCGCACAATGCAAGTTTCCGGTTTTTTTTTTGACAGATAATGCATGGGCTAACTGTCAAAAAACCTGAAAACTTATCCACTGTGCGCTGGCTTTTACGTTTGTTTGTCCATGCTTTAATGTATGACAAACTATGGCCAAAAACGGTGCACTTACGCTAATATATATATATATATTTGCACACCTGGGCTACTAATAGCATCATTATGATGTACTTTGTTTAGCATGTTGTTTTCCCTGATAGATCTAGCAATGTGTTACATGTAATGGTATGGTGCAGAAATGGGAAGTATCTTGAGCTGTACTACTCCGTGACCAAGATAGCACAGTGTGTAAAATCTGTATTTCAATAGTTCTTTAACACTTTTTTTTTGCCATATGCTTCAAAGAAGATTCAATTGAGTTATATCAGCATATGAATGATCTTAGTTCTCTCTCATGTATGGATAATATCGGAAATAATAAGTATTTAGTCTTGAGTGTAGTAAATATATCGATAAGACTTTTTGTATGTCAGCTCAGCACCAGTGGTGGAAAAGCATCTGTATATACTCGCTTAAAAAACAACGTGGATTATGTATAAGCACCTAAATCGAAACGATATTGAAACATTTTTTTCACTTATCGACCGACAACGTTAACTAATGCAATGCGTCTATCTGGTGCTGAAGCCAGACGGTGCCAGTTTGTATGATTGATCGCCACTTCACATGATTGAATTCCACACATGTGTAGCTACACACCTACGTTACATTGCATTACCGTTAGTCACCGGTTGTAACAATGAATGTGCCATTGCCTGGTGTGGAAGATGAGTGGAAGTCAAGGATGTGATCATGACTTACACATAAACAACGAAAACGAAGTGCCTCTTTACTCGTTTGTTTGATGTGCGCGGGAGTGAGATGAGAATTGAGAGATTATCACAAGCACGCAAAGTTGATATAAATTATTTTTCAAGATAGAGGCTACTCCATCGTGAAAATTCTACTGCTTACAGCTGAATGGAATGATGATAGATGAGTCGCATTTATTTCGAATTGAGTGTCAGAAGCAGATCAGTGGTATTTGTTTGGAAATCTGTTGGATTTGTCCCAAGACGTTGACAACTTGCAACGTTCCGTTACCTCCCGTCGGTGGTCTACCGAGACGCGCACCGTAAACATATCAATGTCACACGGTAACACTAACTGAGGTGTCCTGATCAAACATCCATGATGAACATTGTAGGTATCGTCTGCCGAGGTGGGTATTTGCTACCTTTCCTCTGCGAAAAGTATCGCTGCAGGCTTATCCTTGGCTTACAAAATTATAGACGTGAGTCATAGGACAGGTTGCCTTTTGTTTGCTGCGTGTCGTCTATTTCCTTTTTCGCAGACTACGACGACGAGAACGGCGACGACATAGCAAGATTGATTGCTTCCTACTGTTTATGTGCTTCGGGTTTGTGGCAGAAGCAAAGGTTAGGCACTAGGGTGGGTCAAGTTTGTAAGGCGAATCACAGCCGCTTGCTCCTCACTGCTCTTTCGATCTGTTTTAAGGTCCCAAACAACTGTGACAAATTGGAACGAATTTGCATGGAGAACGGAACAAAACTATCCAGTTTGCAGAACAGACAGCCGGTCACTTTTTTGTAGGTGATGGTGAATCTGGTAAAACAACTCGTTTAAAAAGAAATTAAAATTTGTACGTAGGGGAAGTGCAGGTAATGTCGGCCTAAGTGTCCCTAATTTGGGCCCATACATAAATTCAGCAATCGACTAAATTTTCAATAGCAACTAAAAATATCCATAAGTTAAGTCCCAATAACGCGTTCATCTAGATAAAATTGATAAATAGCAGATTTTTAGCGATGGGCCCAATCTTAGATCCATAGGCCATTTCAGAGACATTTCCCCTATATGGCCACCACTTTTGTACGTATAAAACATTTATTTTTTTGCATTCTATACGATTTGTTTGTATGTATATATGTTTGTTTATCACAGGCATAAGTTTCAATATACGTGCATTCTGGTTGTCTGGAAAGTCCCCTTTTTCGACAAAAAGTCACTAAAGTAACATTTTCGCCATTCCTGCTTCAAATTTAATGAGAAATTCGTTCATAAAATAAAAAAAACTTTGTTGCAAAAGAGATATCAATAGTATCAGGGGGCAAAGTGATCATTTATTAACGTAAATATAAAATTAAATTTCTTCAAAAAACTGAGGACTCAATGAGAACTCTTTCGTTGTGCACGTTTGCTTCTGATATTGCATGTTTTAATTATTTTAGAACATTTTAAAAAATTCAAATTTGAAAATATTGATATGCGGTGAAATTGAGCTTCTGAGTGCATTTCTAGGAAAAGTTCTCAATACATGTGTTTTCCCTGAAACCGAATCAGATGAACAAATCCTTGTACGAAGCGTATTTACAGCAACAATGCATACACAAGTTCTTGAGATGAACGCACCTGTTATTATAAAAAAAAACTACGGGAGAATATTGCCAATATCAAGACAAGGCAATTTATTTGAAAGTCTCTGGGACTTTCGTGAAAAACCCTTGTCTTGATATTGGCAATATTCTCCCGTAGTTTTTTTTTATAATTTAGATATAGTGCCAATAAGTTTAGTATAAACTGCAAAGCTAATTACATCAATCGTTACAGTCCGATGATCGTTTGTTTGAATGCTGATATTGTATGGTATTGAACGTCAGCTAATTAAAATTCAAATTTATGCAGTAAAATATACATTTAATCAAAGTGTTTCGTTACGTTTTCAGAATTAGAGAGGAAATGCTATACTAATCTCAACATTAATCTTTAGTGCTTTATTAGCTAGCGAAAGTTCTGTCGTTATGACGAGAGAAGCAAAACAATAGTTGGGTAAAGAAGTCTTGCATCATAACACACCATCGTCTAGAAATAAATAAATAAATAAATAAATAAAAAAACTAATAAGAAAAAAAAGTTAAAAAAAAAATTAATGAATAAATAAATAAAATAAATTAATAATATTGTCCATTAAGTCTGACACCAAGTTAAAGAGCATTGAAAATTATTGGGGTTGTAAAGTTATAGGTGTTTGTGAGTCCGATTTGATACTTGGAAAAACTATGCAGAACAACGCCAAAGACCACACATTTATTCCACATCAGGGCAAAAATTTACTTTTTTTTTAAGTTAAAGAAAAAATAGATCTCATATTTATATTTTTTTTATAGAACGCTAATTTGCAATCTTCCACAAAGTTATTCAACATAGTTTTACCAATTTAAGTTTCACGTTTGGGTTTGTAAAGTTAACCCACCCTATTGGGCACATAGATAGGTGTAAATCCCCAGGACCTACTATGGTTGTGCCTTATTCATCTCCTGTGGGGCTCTCCCACCATTGAATGCGTCCTTGGCCCACTACATCTGCAAGGGAACCGGAAAGTAGAACAAATATCCAATGGAGTAGCATTAATCTTGTGACGTATGTGACAAACTCGCCCGGTGCGAGTGTAGCTGCAGTGAGAGATTATTCATGGTCCATGGTGGATGTCATACAGAGATTTTGTTTTTTATTCAGTGGGAGTCTATAGCTTTTCGAAAACCGTTTAAGTGATTAGAAAACTGAACACAGAAAAAAAAAAAAAAATACTGTCCAGAAAAAGAATATAATTTTTTCTCACTCTTTAGAACAGGATGGGCTGTTATGGAATACCGCAGAATTTTGTTTAGTTGGGGAAACCAAAAAACGAAATTCAGTAATCTTATCATGCATTTTCAAAATTGTACTCAAGGAACACAATGCATGGAATTTTTGCATTACATGTTATATGGTTTCTAGTTGGAATGACTGGATATAATTAAGGGTGTAATAGATAAAAATGGCACATTTGAAATTTTCAGGGAATGAAAAACTACTAATCTCCCATCCCGAATGCCCGCAGCTTTCTTTTCACTCCATCCATTAAATTTTGTACAACCTATTTTCCCATTGTTTTTATTTTTTTCCTTGATTTGTTTTCCGTCGATCTTGTTTTCCGTGCTGAGCACCAATGCTACCGACACCAGGGAGGCAGCTCCGAAACCTGGACCCTACCTATCAACTCATCAACTCATGAATCGGGGACCAACGGCTATACTTCCGGCGTGATCAGAGATGTTATGCCTCACAACATCCCGGCGGAGTCAGACTGGTATTGAACCCAGGCCTGCTGGGGTGAGAGGTAATCACGCTTACCTATACACCACCGACGCTGGTCGGCACCGGTGCTGATATATTCATAGTTTCAATTAGTGAACTTGCACATTGAAGATGGTTAAGCTAATACCAAGTGCCATCTATGTGGTTCTCTGTGCAATTCCTCATGTTCTGATCAAAAACAGAGTAGCAACTGCGTGCACGGCCTTTAAAAAATCAGACTTCGTAATGATCATAGGGTAAAGCCAGTTATGGCACGAGTGCTCCAGTTTTGAGACCTAGGGCCTAAATCAAATTTTCATGATTATTTTTACTTAGATAAGTGGAAAAATATACGATAAAATGCGATGTTTCGAAATAAATTTTAAAAAGAATGAAATATGTTAAATTTAAAATCGGGCCATTTAGAGGACCACTAGGGCCAAAAACTGGCACACTTATCCTACCATAACAATTCTTATCGCCTTTAGTCTATTCGATTTCCCAAGTGTTGACAGATGTGAGACGGATTAATCTCCAAGACCCTCAATGCTCATTGGATTAAGAATACTTAAGAAGCCTAATGATTTGGTATGCATTGGGCAGCATTTTAAGTATACTTTCAAATGTAATTAGCCTGGTTTACCCCATTTTGTAAAACTTCGAACTGTTGGCGTTGGAAATGGTGCTAATTTTGGGTCAAAACCTTGAATATCTTAAGAAATATTGAAATTAGGGACTTGCTTCCCAAGACAAAATAACGTTATAAAAACAAACATTTTTGTAGAAAATATTAACATAAAAAATTGCTTCCTGAAAAGTTATTTGCAATTCCTTTATTTTCTGAAGGCTCTTACCAAAAAATTACATATCTCTGTAAACGTAAGAGATCTCTGTAAACGTAACAGAAGTAGTCCTACGTAAAAAAAAAACCAAAAACAGGAGTTTCGTGAAGATTTTGAACTTTTCCTGATCGAATATCTCAACATAACAGAATAAAAACCAGGACGCATAGTATTAATCCAACAATTCACGTTCAGACTATAGCGCTATAACATGTTATGAGAAATAAAAGCTCATGCTTTAACTACCAGAAATTCCTTCCGAGCATTACATCCAAGTACGGAAAAGTCGGAATCTTTGGGCTATTTTTACTCAACGACAACTTCAAAGTTACTCAGCGTTGGGTAAGTTGAAGTCAATTTTGCGGTTATGATTTATAAACTGAATTGAATGGTGAATTTGCCTGCAACATGATGTTGCTGGTCATAATAAGTCAAATTATAAAAATATATCGTGATAATCAAACATTTAATTGAAATCATGATACAATTCAAGCTGAACATTGCATTTGATCCTATGTAACATTGAAGATTCTCTTCGTCGTCTTTCTCTTTAAATTCCCACGGCCATGTAAAGACATTACTAGGTATTTTCAACACACAGATTGTCAAAAATACCTGGGAATTTTAAGATAAAAGAAGTTTTTATCTAGCACCAAATACGACAAACACAACAGGAAACGGTTATGTGCTCAAGTTATTAACGAAAGAGAAAGTCGACGAAGAGAATCAATCAATGTTACTTAGGACCTTATGCAATTTTAAGCTTGAATTTATAAAATTTATTAGTCCCGCGTCCTAACAACCGTTTTACATATTTTTTTCTACCTAACATTAGGTAATATACAGATTACTTATCCGTTTGGTAAAAATAAATCAACGCGTCATTTGATTTTAACCAAGTTGAGACTTTAACGGATATAGGGTAAATTATGGCTTCGGCACCCATTGACTGTTTTCGGCAACCGAAATTGAAACGTTTATTTCACTGTATTTTCCCATCAAAACTCTTCGCTGAATGTATTAAGCCGATTCCTTACCTTTTCAGCTTCAATCTGATTACATTTTTACGATTGTGAATTCCTGTTATACCATATTTTTCTTTAAATGAAATATACATACTACAAAATACGGCTGATTTCGAGTTGCCGATAATAGAACAGCTGGTTAACACGCAGTTCAAATGGAAAGGGTGCCGAAGAAAAAGAGACTGCCGACAATAGTCACTCTCACCTGAGAAGTTTGGAGCGTTGTAAAAACATGTTCAACCCGTTTTGATCAATTCTGTCGATTGGAATTGGTAGAACAGCAAGCAGCAGATAAATGTCAACAAACAAACCTTTCATGTATGTGTGTGACGCTGAGAAATCGCTAATAGAAATTCGGACGCTGCTTAGATTGACGAGAATACGTAAATTCCCCTACTTATTTTTGGGTTCTTTTAACCTAAATTGTGGGTGGTTTTTTTTTTGACGTAGAACTACGTCTTTGTCGACTATACTGGGGTGCAAGTCAAAAAATATGTGTGGTGAAGGAGTGTTAGGTTTTGAACGCTTGTAACTTTGTCATTTATAGATGAAATTAAAATCCAAATACGCCAATCGATAGGATATTACATTACGAACCTGTTGAAATAAATATTTTTCAATTTTTCTGTAATTAAACGTTTGAAAATGTACAAATGATAATTTTATCACTGATTTCATGAAATAAGCCTTTTTCCCAAACCCAGTCATCATAAACGAATACCACTTGGTTGCACATCATTCTGCTTGAACCTGAAAAGATATAAATCAGCGCTGCTCTCATGCCACTGCTCATTACCGCTTCGGACGGCGTGGCGCTAGGTCCTGCATCAAGCAGGACTAGGTTAGCGGCTAAAGGTGGATCACGGCGTGTCCACCACAATGATGAATGATACTTGTAAAAACGTGCATGAAAAACTCCCTCCCGCTTAACAACCCCCTCCCCTCCCCCTTAACAATAACCCGAAAAAGACATGGACTATGTATGACGATCATTTTTTTCGAGAAATAAATTTTAAGCAAAACCCCAATAATGTATGAACAATTAATTTTTTACATGCAGAGCCAACATTTTCAAAAAAAAAAAAAAAATTGCTTAATAGGAGACATACACTCGATGAATTACCAACAACTGACTGTAAAACATATCTGGTACCTCTATATATGCAATTATATTAACATACAAAGTCCATCCTTTATTACATATTCTGCACAAAAGAAACTTTTTGCTCCGCCCCATTCATAAAAAACTGCGGGAAATCCTATCAGGTTCTGAACCTGAAAAGATATAAAACAGCGCTGCTGACATGCTTTTGCTAATGCTCATCTCACTGAGTCGATCGTTTGCACTTCACTCATTCAGTCCAGTTGATGTACATTTATGGTTCCAACTGAGGCTCGAATAGTGTAGTAGTCAAGCAGTTTAGTCCGGTTTTGGCTCGCTCAGTCGAGTTGTTCGAGTTGCGCGTTTGTTCGTGTCGTAGTGCCGGTTTCATCGTGTGATGGGAAGGCAGCGCTCCCGGAGCAAGCTCCGTGAGAAAGCGGAGAATAGTGGTGAAGGTAGCTCGTGCGTACCTATCACAAATAGGTACGCTACTCTTCCCACCGATGTTGGGAATGCCCTACCAGCGGAAGTGAAGCGGACGAAGAAAAGGAAGAAGAATCAGGGCCAGTCCGATGGTGCGAGTGGCCGTGACACCATGACGAACGTCAGCGACATCGGTGAATTCGGCGTTACCGTCGAGCATGAAAATTCTGCCGTCCCGAGTACGGCAAAAGTCAAGCTTCCTCCACTGGTGGTGATGAAAGTGCCACTCAACACGCTCATTAGCGATCTCACATCGCTGGGCGTTGCAGCTGAATTCAAGCTGAGCAGGATCGGCACCAAGGTGATGCTGCGTACCAAAGCGGAGTACGAAGCAACCGTGAAGTACCTGAAGGATTCCAGGGCGGAATACTTCACACATGACATCCCCGGTGAGAAGCCCTTCAAGGTAGTCATCAGGGGCTTACCGAACTTCAACCCCAAGTCGATCGAAGAAGAACTTAAGGACCGTTACAAGCTAGCCCCAATCGCAGTCTTCCGGATGACGAGGAGAGACGAAAACGTGAAAACGTACCCGGATTGCCTTTTCCTGGTTCATTTCCAGAAGGGAACGGTGACGCTCAATGCGTTGAAGGCCATCCGCTCCATCAACTTCATCATTGTTCAATGGGAGCCATACCGTGGCGGCCGTCACGACGTCACCCAGTGTCAGCGTTGCCTGAATTTCGGGCATGGCACCCGAAACTGCTACATCAATCCGCGCTGTGGCAAATGCGCCCAAAATCATGTTTCCTCCGAGTGCGTTGTCGACGAGTCAAGGGTCCGACAAACAGTGTCCCAAACGCGAGGATTTCAAGCGGATCCGAAAGCAAGCGTCCACAAGAAGCCAACCAGGACGGAAGAAGGAAAACACTCCGGCATTCAGGGTGGAGGACTTCCCACCTCTTCGTGGTACGCAACATGGTCAAGCAAATCCACGGGTGCAATCCGGCCCCCGTCAAGAAACGTCTGGTGCCTCAGCTGGACAAAGCTCTCCATCACCCCCTGGATTCTGGAGACAACCAGAAGCACAAAACGCCAATCCCGATCTCTTCTCTGCGGATGAGCTGATGAAGATTTTCGTCGACATGACCAGCGCTCTTCGTCAGTGCCGCAACAAACCCGAACAGATCCAAGTGCTCGGTAAGTTTATCATTCGGTATGGCGTCTAAACCGTTAACTATAGTCACGTGGAACGCTTGCTCTGTACGAGCCAAAAAGTTCGAGCTTGCTGACTTCCTCCGCAAGCATAGTATCGACGTGGGCCTCCTATCAGAGACCCATCTAAAGTCCGGCGACAGCTTCTGGTTGCCTGACCACAACATTATTCGGCTTGATCGCACCAGCTCCAGGGGGGGTGGTGTTGCGGTCGTCGTCAAGAAAGGAATAAAATACCACACTCTGTCTCATATCCGCACCTCTATCATCGAGGCCCTTGGTGTGGAGGTGGAGTCGTCGACTGGATACGTCCAGTTCATCGCCGTCTACTGCCCTCGACAGTGTGCCGCCAGCAGTGGACTAGCGGCTAAATTCAAAAAAGACCTGTCCACCATCACCCGTACCGGTTCCCGCTTCGTAGTTGGAGGAGATCTGAATGCTCGCCATGAGGCCTGGCGGAACTACCAGCAGAACCAGAACGGTCGTCTGCTGTTCGACCACTCACAGCATGGGCTGTACTCCGTTTGGTTTTCGGATGAGCCAACATTTATCTCACCGGCGGGCAACCCATCGACGCTAGACCTGTTCCTGACAAATATCGGCTTGTCCAAGCCGGTAGCATTGAACGAACTCAGCTCCGACCACCAACCGGTGGTGGCTGAACTGGGCTGCAACGTGGCTCCTGCTTCAAGCCTGCGCAAGGACTACCATCGCGTAAACTGGGCCCAGTTTGGACGCGTGGTAGACAGGCACATCATCGACAACCCGTCGCTTGACACCGTGGAGGACATCGACCGAGCGTTGGAGGGACTCCACCAAGCCATAACCGTGGCTGACGAGGCGTGCGTCCGACGAGTTCCTGTGAGGGGTAAGTTTATTGCCATTGATTCCCACACCCAATTACTGATTCGCTTGAGAAATGTGCGTAGACGCCAGTTCCAGAGAACCGGAGATCTAGCGAGCAGACGTGAAATAGCCGATCTGAACAAGGAGATTGCTTCCAGAATGGTCTCACTCCAGAACGAAAGTTTCGGGCGGCTTGTCCAGAATCTGGACGACCGCTCCAGACCATTCTGGAAGGTAGCTAAGGTCCTAAAGACGCACCCCAAACCCATTCCTCCACTCAAAGATGAAAATGATGACGATCGGCTCATAATCACCCCTCAGGAGAAAGCAAATGCAATTGGTGAGCATATTGCCAAATCGCACTTGCTTGGCTTCAACATCCAAAGTCCGCTCGAAGTTCAGGTAGAGCAATGCGTACTCAACCTTGATTCCTCCCCTTGTGCCATCCCTCCGGAGGATAGAATCACAATGGAACAGATTTGCTCAACGCTGAAATGCACCAAAAACATGAAGGCCCCCGGGTTTGACGGAATATTCAACCTAGTATTGAAAAATCTCAGCATGAAGGTTCACTCTCTGCTGGCTGCTGTCTTCAACAGATGCTTGGAACTGCACTACTTTCCAAGTATCTGGAAAACAGCGAAAATCATACCTATCCGCAAACCCGGGAAGGACCCAACGCTAGCTTCAAGCTACAGACCAATCAGCCTCCTTTCAGCGCTGAGCAAATTGTTCGAGAAACTTATTCTCAATCGTTTGCTCAAGTTTGTCGAGGAACACAACATTCTCCTACCGGAACAGTTCGGGTTCAGGAAGGGGCACTCCACAAATCATCAGCTAGTACGGGTGATGAATAACATCCGAAGTAACAAGTCTACAGCCATGGCATTATTAGACGTTGAGAAAGCGTTTGATAATGTCTGGCACAATGGGCTTGTATACAAACTTTGTAACTTCAACTTTCCTTTGCATCTTGTTAAAATCACCCGTAGCTACCTCCAGCAAAGGTCGTTTAAGGTATCGTTGAATGGTTGTCTTTCAGACACGTTTTCCATCCCAGCAGGAGTCCCGCAAGGCAGTCTGCTGGGCCCCTTGCTTTACAGCATTTACACTTCCGACATTCCTCCCCTTGGAGACGGTTGCGTGTTTTTCCTGTTCGCAGATGATACCGCAATAGCCGTCAAAGGAAGGATGCCTCGCGAAATAACGAACAAACTTCAACGATGCCTTAACGCCTTTGCTGATTATGCCACCACGTGGAAAATCAAAATCAATGCTTCCAAAACACAAACAATCATGTTCCTCCATCGACAATCACCCAAACTAAAACCGGCTCCCTCTTGTACTGTAATCATGGATGGCACAAGGGTTGAGTGGTCCGCCGAAGTAACCTATCTCGGGATGTTGTTTGACGAAAAGCTCCTATTCCGCTCGCATGTGGAGAAAACCGTAGTCAAGTGTTCCGCCTTGGTTAGGAGTCTGTATCCGCTGATTTGCCGCAGATCCCGCCTCTCAAGGGTGAACAAACTGGCCGTCTACAAACAAATCATAGCACCCTCGATCCTCTACGCAGCTCCGGTGTGGGAATCATGTGCAAAGACTCACAGGAACAAAATTCATGTAGCTCAGAATAGAGTGCTGAGGATGGTTCTTGATCGTCCTTTCGACACTAGAATAACAAATTTACATGAAGAGGCAGGCATTGCCAAAATAGATTCCAAAATTAACGAAATTAAGACTAAATTTGCACAAAAATGTAATTTATCAGAACATGCTTTGATAAGCAATTTGTATATAGTAGGTTAGGTGTACATAGTAGTTGAAGGTTAGTTGTAGTTGTAAATAGTAGTTATAAGTAGTCTCCTTTTTCCAATTCAAATCAAACCAATCCCACCAAGGTGGTCATACTTTAAAATAGACCTGATAGGACTAGGAACTGTAAATAATAATTAAAATCTCACTGTACTAAAGTTGAAAAGACGCATCTGTGTCACTTGAAAAATTCATACATGTAAACCACACAATCACAAGAAATAAAGATCATTTAAATTAAATGAAATGCTTTTGCTAATTGTCGCTTCGGACGGCGGCGTGGCACTTGGTCCTAGCAGCAGTAAGCAGGTCTTAATCAGCGGCTTAAGGTGGATCACGACGTGACCACAATGAGGAAAAGCAATACATGTACCCCCTCCTCCCTTCATAACAATCCCTCGCCCCCCCTCAACAACCTCTCGCCTCTCCCTCAACAATCGCTCACCCCCCCCCTCCCCTCAACAACCTCTCCCCCCCACCATCAACCTCTCCTACCCCCCCACCATCAAATGTGTAAATTGTTTTGAGTCAACCATAACCGAAACATTGAAATACTTGAAAATTTTAAGATAAAGTATAATAGTCAAAAATGCATGAAAAACATCAATTTTGTGTGGTTCTACGTCATACTGCGGTCGTGTCTAGGACACAACCCTTTAATTTTATTTCTGTGGTGACAATTGCCTGACAGTTTCCCACACAGTCTATCAACATTTCACACTATGAATCTTTTGTTGCTGGCTGCACTTTGACAGCTTTTGACAAGCATTTTGATTCAGTCCGCATTTCCTACACGGTAAGAATTAAGTTTAAAAATACGCAATGTTGGGTTCTATCATTTGATGTCCAACATTGAGTGAATCAGTCGTTGGTTCAAATTTTCTAATCGGTTGAGTAATAATAGATAAACTCAAATTTAAGTACACTGGAGTCGCTTTTTACGCGGTTTTTTACACGGTTTTTTATGCGGATTTCGTAATTTACACGGTTTTTTCACGCGGATTTCGGAATTTACGCGGTTTTTTTACGCGGATTGTTTTTGCGAAATATAGCTCAAAATTAAACGACAGATTTACGCGACAGTTAAAATTCAGATTTTTTTCTGTGCAGGTAATTCAAATTGATCTAGTTTAATAGCTGTAGGGTGCACACTTATCTTCCATAATTGTTTTTAGATATTTTCAGGTGATTTCATACTCATAATAATACGAACATAATTTTGGCCAAATTTTCTATGTCTTACTCTACTGTGCATCGTGAAGAAAGATCGCCTCCGGATTCTACCTTCACCACACTTTAGATTGTTACGTTTGAGCTGGTACAACATTTTCTCCTGGTACAACATCATTGCCTAATATGTTCAAAATAGCACGGAAATTTGTTCATGCTATTTAAGTATCGTTCAGAATTATCACACATAGTTATTATCTGTTATTATGTTGCAAAGTAAAAGTCATATTTAATAAGTAATAAAAATTTTGGATTAATTCGGTGCTCGAATCGAAGCGCTAACCACCAAATAATAACAAAATTGCTCAACCATTCGCGATACTACTTAAAATTTACAATTCGTGAAATTGATAGCGGAATCATTTGGTTAACCGGAAAATTATCCGTTCAAAAAGTCACATAGAATAAGCACTCAAACCATCCGAACCAGTTAGCAACCAACTAATTAACAAAACTATGGTGGCAGCACATGAAGCGAATAATTGGAGAAGTTCTCCCAGGTGCACCAACCGGAGCGAGAAAGAGCGCCACTGGCCGGGACCAGACCGGAAAGAAGATATCGCATTATGAATTGTCGGCGGTGAGAACCTGCCGGATAGGCGATACAAACGTTGGACGTAATTTCCATATCCTCGCCTTGCGCATCCGCTATCTTTTCTTCGACCACAAATTGGTTTGCGGAAGGATGAAATACTATGATGGCGAGGCGGTCGACTAGGTTGGTCTGGTGGTATCAACAGTGGAAAATCTCGTTGAAAGGAAGATTGTTGCACGACCAATGAGAGAAACATGAAACTGAGACAACTCAGTTGAGTAAAATTTTCCACAATTTTCAAGGAAAATAGCCTTAAATATGAGGAAAACCGTGAAATGCAGTATATTAGTATACTCCAAGACTGAGTAAAATTTTGGTCGAGTTTCCTTAAATTCAAGCAGTTTTTCCCGGAAAAGTGAAGAAAATTTTACTCACTCGCTGAGTACTCTCCAGTTTTTGCAAAGTTGAGTCAAATTCGACTTAATTTTGAGTTACTCTCATTGGCCGTGTGTTACAGCTGCCATGGCTCAACTCAACCATACCGTGAGAAAGTGGATACTGAATCGTTATTTCTGAGGCTAGTAGCTAGAGCTCGCTTAATCATATAACGACCTGTATCTTATCACCCTGAACCTGGGGATGGGGATTTCATTTCGCTGAAAGCATCATTGGTATTAGAGTGATTTATGCAGAATACAAGAACTGACTCGAAACGGGCTTCTTTCTCACTTGAAGTGAGGTTTCAGTTAATTGACTAAGTGATTTGAGGTTTGGCTGGTAGTTTTGAACATTTGCAATATTAAGTCCTGCCATATTTGGCTTATTTCCTTATTTAATATACCTAACAACGCATTGCTTGAATTTGGCACGATGGTGAAATGATTTATGTCTGCTTGATTAGTTTCATAAACCATAACGTGCCAGACTAACAATATATAGTACCTATGGATAAATCAGAGCACTCCAACATCATATTCCAAACGTAGCTACGTATGCATTCATCAGCCAATCACACTCAATCATTTATAGCTTTCATTGCCCCCGGAATGGCTGGTACTGACGTGCCAGTCGATGAAATCAATAAACCAGCTGATCAAATTACACCACGTAGCCTAACTTTGACCATTCCGAGTTTTCACTCTCCCATATAAATGATGCATCATTTCAACGTTCCATTCCGAAATGCGTTGCACGGAGGATTTCAGAAAGGTTGCTGCATAATACATAGCTGGTTTTTCAAAATGTGAATCCTGATCCTAGCTGTCATGTGCACGTCGTTGGTTTGTTAGACATCAAGAGCTAGATATCACTTACATCGTGTTGGGTAGAGTTTCCCAATTGACCACGAACAACGGTCGACACCGGAAAATATCTGGAAAAAGTGTCGGTCACGCGATTAATATTCATTTGAAGCAGCGTAAACGTGGTGGCTTTGCTTTACTCGGATTTCTTTCGTTCATTCGATGCATGTTGTTACCCACAAGAGAGGAAGACAAACAGTTTTTCTGCCATTTGTTACTATTTGCTTACATCGTGAAACTTATTTACCGACATATTACGGTCAACAGGAAGCGAGTAAGGCATTAGTGTACATTGAAATATACAGCGCTACAAATACCAACTTTTGAGCAGCTAAACAGAACCAAGTGCAATGCACGATTCGCTATACTATATTACAGTATTCATAACACGTCCGCAAGCTTATTGGGCGCAGCTAATTGATTAATGGATCAATACCATCCACTATCACATTTCAGTTTTGGAAGAATTATTCCACTGTTGACAGGTGATTGAATTAATTTAGAAAACAGTAGACATACAAAAATGGCTTTACTAATGGCTTTGACACGTTTTAGACACATGAAAACAGTATGACGTTTCATAATTACGTGATGATATGCCATGACGCGCATTAAAACAAAAGCCATATACAGCGCTAGATAGCAACACAAAAGACGAGAGGAAGTGAATTCCCAGCTGCCACCCTCATTAGAAAGTGACAATTTTCACGGGCTTTCATTTATCATTCCTTCCATATGAATGCGGTCATATGCGGTAAGCCAACCATGTATGATGATTCATGGAAAACGAGCTGCTTTTTGACACCCACGATATTTTTCCCAGAGTTATCGTGTCTATAGCTGGCACATAAAATCTCTTCTCCGAGTAAGTGAGACCCAACACCTTCTACGTCTCCGCAACAGAGTACTAAACCTTGAAATGGGAGACATGCTGATGATGCCTTCATTTTCTTGGAAACAGAGTTAAAATGTGTACTTAACATTTTCTTAACGGAACATTCCGAGTTAGCTGCTTTTGTGAATATAAATAGATTTAGTTGAATCATTATCGGTCAAATTACTAAATGCGTGAATTGTAGAGGTGCCATTAGCTTCTTCTATTTGATGGTGGCGGATTTGATCCTCGGTTTATTATCGATGAAATTTTGGTGTTTGTCAAGGGTTTTTAATCTGTAGGTAACGGACCACATTTAAAAGGGTTGTCACTTAAGAAAATCATCATAAAGATTGAACGCTTGCATTAATTTTTGTCATGAGTATACATCAAATATACTACATATATAACCTTCAACTTAGCATAGTTAAATGCAAAAATATCTCTCCCTTTGCCTTTTTTTCCGTGTTGGGTATTTTGATCACTGTGACCAGTACTTAGATCTATTATGATATATTCCTCGTTGTAATATTGCTTTATCAGCATGTCGTAACACCATTTTATGAAGCGACCGACATAGACTGACCGAAAGCATTTTCCCAGTCAGGTATTACATTTCGAATGAATTGCACTACTTGGATGGGAACTGAATTCCAAATATCAAAGGGTTCTGCCTTATCCAGAAAAATACGCCTCTTAGTCCCTTTGCCTTAATTACCAGCCACATTCGTCACGAAAATTAATCACAGTTGACACGGAAGTTTCAGCTCCAGCACTTCTGGAGTCCTGACGATGTGTTTAAGCCCTGATTTTGTACGAATTTTCATAACATATGTCGAACTCGTTCATCAAAAATTGACCCCATTTCAGTGATTTCAAGTGGTATAGAAGGACATCGATCTGTCAAATTTATACTAGCTGTAACATGAGAAAGGGAATTCTATTAAATAATTCTAACGCGGTTTATAATTATTTGTCTTTTTAGCACTCCTGAACTCATGTATTGGTATTTCCTTAAGGAGTTTGGCCACTGTAGCGGGTTAAAAATAAAATTTTTTTGGTCTTAATGATAGTTTAGAGTCTAAAGAATACGGGACTAGGAGACTACCTGCGCGCTCCCGGCATGCAATTTATCTTTAATCACGTTTTTCTTGAAACCATGTTTTTCAAGTCGGGTGGAAACGAAAATAATATTTACAATTGATTAATCGACTTAGGCTCTGAACCATTTGGCGAATTTTTTTTTTAACTTTTGGTTAAAATTTGACAAATGGAAAGTTATCGATTAACCCTGCTATCCGAGCATGGTTATTTCTGACAGACAATAAGTTAAATTTTGACGACCATGGATCGAAAACCGGTCGATCGACAGCACGGGGATTTTCGAACATAAGAAATAACTTTCGAAATGTCACTTTTAATTACGAGTTAAATTTAACTCGGCAAATGGTTCACAGCCTTAATTTTTTATAGCTTGTTCTACATACACTGAAGTCTTTTTTACACGTATTTTTTTACGCGGTTTTTTTTACACGGTTTTTCACGATTTACACGCTACGTTTTTAACGATTTCTCGACAACGATACAACCTATCGACTTGATTCCAATCACATTATCCGTTTCAAGCTATAGGTAATCAAATGGCATACTTAGAAAAAAAAATCACAATTTTTGGTGTAAATACAGAAATTTTAAAAATATGTCTATATGGACCATAGCATGCTATAATTACAAATGGCATCAAAATCCGATTTTTTAAAAACATTTAAACATGTGAAAAATCAAAATCTCGTAGGTTTTTTTTACACGGTTTTTTTTTACACGGTTCGTATCCCCCGTGTAAAAAAAAGACCTGAGTGTACTTTTTTTTTCTAGTGAAGTACCTGTGTTTTATCTTTATCTTTTTTTAGCTGTTTTGAAATTGACGATTATATTTGATATTTTTGCCTGAAAATCAGACCACTTTTTTTCAAACGCGCGCCATTTTGTTTGGATGTTTACATCATCAGTATTGTTAGTTGCAACTAAAACTGGACTGTTCGGAAAATGCTCCATAAGGAATAAGTGCACCCAAGATAACCAAACGATTTGACGTAAACGTGCACTTTTATCACACTTTTTAATAAGTGAAAACGCGCTTTTTTGTCCAGTTTGGTGGGAAATGCGTAATAAAATGCAGATTTTTTTTCTGTGTATGCATTCTTCTTCTTCTTCTTTCCTTTATTTAACGTCGGTCTCTGTTCCGCAATATAGTGCCAATCACCGACGGACATCGATTGCCATCCATTGACGGCAACCGAATGTGCAGGAAGGCAGCTTCTACACCTGCGTAAGATATCGCACCCATTCAATACACATGGGGCGGGACCAACGGCTATACTTTCCTTCCAAAGGAAGACGTGACCAGAGATTTTTATGCCTCAGAAAAATCTCACCGACCTCGGCTGGGATTGAACTTAGACCCATGAGGGTGAGAAAGCAATCATGCTTACCTCTGTTTATGCCAAATTTGGACCTTTGAATAATATGATGGCAGCTAACAATAAGCACACAGATAAAAATTCTGAATTTTAATTGAGATGTAAACATTCATTT
Organism: Ochlerotatus camptorhynchus; assembly: GCF_037179485.1. NCBI lineage: Eukaryota > Metazoa > Arthropoda > Insecta > Diptera > Culicidae > Ochlerotatus > Ochlerotatus camptorhynchus. The sequence goes on from NW_027041197.1 coordinate 58,100, forward strand.
CACGCAACCTAGCAACTTGGAAACAATGTTGTTTACAAAGATGGGCTTGTGTATACAATATTTGCTACGTTGCATGAAATATGTCAGAACTTTACATGATATATAATGTAAACGTATATGATATGTGACGCTCCATTTATATGCATCATATTCAACAGAAATTTACACTACTTTTTCGAACTGTGCATAGCGAAGCTATTGACTTTACAATGACAAAAGCTAAATAGAAGCAATACTTCAATTCTATTCCTTAATTATTGAACACGCAAAAGTAATACAATGTAAACAATATACTGTTTAGTATAGTTTGGATATAATATTGTTTAGAAGTAAGACATATTTTTTGTTTATAATTGTATCAAAACGGTCTAAATAAATAAAATATATAAATTTGGGATTTAAGAAAATTTCTAAGGTTTGGCTCGACACATGTTTTAAGTCTTTAACTACGACATATTTTTGAGATTTGTGCTTTAGAAAATCCTCCGTTATCCAAGATTTTGAAAAAAAAAATCAATCTGGGACATTCAGTGGTCTAGCAATTCATAGATTTCCTATACAATTCTTTCGAGAATACCTATGGAAATGCAGGGCAACTTTAAAAGGATTTGAAGTGTTAATTCCAACACGCAATCCAAAAATCTGTTACATTGAATGTTAGTTGCATTTCCTATTATCCTCCGCAGCCAATCCTGCAGCGAACGATAATAAGTTGACCTCGCAGATAATGTAATGGTTTTTTTTTGCCTTTTTTATTTTGTGTTCCGTCTACACATTATAACATTATAGAACGACGCACACACTCCCTTCGATTCTCTCCAATTCTCGTTCAGCAGTAAAAAAGCATGCGAAATCAAATTATCGTACTATGAGCGCTTCTTGTTTTCTTTTAGCCTATCTAGATTCCAAAGCATGAAGAGAGCAGTGGCGAAAGCACAGGTTAGATAATCGCAACGTTCTTGGTTGTGGAGTCCCAGTGGGCAACCTTTTTTTCCGACATGATTCATTTCTCTCACTAATACACTCCACATATTCCTTTCTTCATTTTCTTACATTGAACCGCAGCTCAGTAAATCGCATTCTCCGTTCATGTGGTCTCCAGTAACTCCAATAGAATCATGAAACATAATTTTAGTCGAAGTTTTTCCATGTTCCAAAATGTTGATTTATTTTCAAAGACACTAATTTTGACTCACACTTTCAATTGAGTGCTCATGTTATGCGTTGATGAGATCGTTTGTACGATGGTACACGAATGAATCCATTTAGCTGATTAAAGGCTTCAAGATTGTGCTTCATCATTGTTGAAATCCCATCAACGAATATCAAGAGAGCAGAAATCATCACGCGTGGGATGACTTGCTCACAAACTGTCCTTATAGTCGAAGGCTGCTGCCCTGCGTCATTGTATTGTTTCTCTTCATAGCTTTCTGTGTTTAAGAAAAGGAGTTTGGTGTTTGAATAACGATATTAAGGATATTATGTATGAATCGACAGATCTCGAGCGTCATATGACGTGATTCCATCCAATTGGGCTCATCCAGATTTGATGTGATTTCTAGGAAGCGGTGATGAAAGAGATTTTGCCATTGTCTGTGAGCCAAACTATGGACGAAATTGGATGTGGTTTGATTTTGCTTGATTGGTAAGGTTTACTCGGTTCGTGACTAGGGGTTTATGAGTGGTTGTTCGAAATTGTTGTTTGTGTTAATCCTATCAAATAGTAAATTACCCTCAAGTCAGTCCTATTTGTTATTGATTAAACATCTTATTTTAATTATATCGTCTGCTAGATATAAAGGTCAAGTGTCAAGTCTCTGAATAATTCGTACTTTTGATCGGTGATAATATTGTGACAAAAATCCTAAGAAGAATATTTTTGATTCAAGGGACTACCTGAATTTAAAGCCTTAACTTTCGACCGTCTATCGTTTAAAAATCGATAATTTTCTGTCATTCATTCATTGTTCTTCTTGATTGCCTCATTTGCCGATTATAAACGGCTTAAAATAACGAGGCACCATTGTTCTTGTTTAAGCAGCGCTACATTGCATAGAGATGAGAAGATGTCGTTAATCCCTATTGTGCTTCTATCTACGATGTCCGTAGCTAACGGATAGACCATAGCTTCAAGAATAGCTTCGGCCATTATCTACATCATTATGAACTGAATAGTATTACGAATATCCACACTCTCATAAAGCGTATCTTCTCTTCACTAGATGGAAGCGGGTTGTTGCTCTTGCTAAAACCACTATAAAAGCAAGAATAAAACCGTAGAACCCTTAACTGACAAAAATACGAATGTAAGAGGCCGACGAAGAAGAAAGCAAAGCAGTTTTCCAAACGTATCCCCACCCACCTCCTCCAATCCTTTCAGACGTTATAGTCCAACGAAGCCACAGACAATCCAGCGAGATTATCCGAATAAATCATTATCCAAGTTTTTGTTGTTGTAATTCTTGGATGTAAATCTAGTTATATTCCTTCTTCCTCAAGTGTAGTGCCACGATCACCACAGTGTAACAAAGTATATAAAGCTTTGGTCCCCCCATCAGCTCATCCGAAATAGTTCGTGTATGGAAACAGTGTGGCCTGAACAGCCTTTTCAACTTGGTTCCTCTTCAGAATATGGAAAAATCCTTTTGACCCCATCATCCATTTGGTTTTCCACATCGGATGGAAATAGCGAGACGAGAAAAAGAAATCTTACAATATATAATGCGTTTAGCACAAACACATCTGGATTGCTGACGTCTGGTTGGGCTGGTTTTTATGAGTGTGTATTGTTGACATAATAATATAATGCTGAGAAGAAATCATTCGCCTTCGAACATTCACATTGAGACAATAGACTGGCTCACATTTATACGGGGGAATTTTTTTTATCATTTTTCCACCGGGTCAACCCCTAGATTTGTGGCTTTAGGTGTGAAAACCACTCTCTGAAAATTTCAGCTCATTCGGATGTAACACGAGCTGGCGCTTTTGATTTAAAGGTTGTGTAAATGGGGATATTGGTTGAAATGTATGGAGAAATAACATTCCTTCACTCTTTCGTGCATAGAACTGCTTCAACAAACTCGATCAAGCTCAGATTTTCAGCATCACGGTTCAAGTTAGTATTATGGAGATAATAATTATTTATGTGCATTTTGCTCGTATATTGCAACAAAATACAGGCAACTTATGCAACGAATCAACTAGTTTACCACTAAAATAAATGTTCATATTTTCAACAGGCCAACATCCAGGCTCGTATCTTTTGGTTTGATAATCACTCTCTGAATGTTCCAGCTTTTTTGTCGTCACACGAGCTGGCGCTTTTGGTTTAATGTTCATATAGGAGATCTGGTTGAATTTTTCATATTCAAAATGCTCATATACATTCAAAAGCGTATATCTCAATAAAACTAACTGGATGCATGATACAATCTTCAGAAAAGTAGTTACTTATTAACTGAACTACCAGTTTTGGAAATCTGAATCAAATCGAGAATAAGGAAACTTTTTAATAATGTATAGAGTGTAGTAGTGTCATTTTTTCATGTATTTTAACCAAATTCCCCATACAAAATTCAAACTAAAAGTGCCAGCTCATCCTCAACCAAATGAGCTGAAACTTTCAGAGCATGGTTTTCTCACTTAAAGGCATACATCTAGAGGTTGGCAAATGGAAAATTAGAACTTTTTGAAGTAATGAAATTGGGTTGTTAGCGGAATGTTTAAATAAAACAGCAAAAAAGGTTATCTTCCATTTAATTCCACTAAATTAATTTTGGTATCCATGACAGCTACGTGTTTCGACTAAAATGTGCAGTCTTCATCAGTGTCATTCCCACTAAAGAACTTATCAAAATTTAGCCCCCTTAAGTACCCCTAGGTAAAAAAGTCAAGATCACAGTTATAAAAATGAAACTACAATGTGTTGAATCGGAACCTACCTAACTAATAAAAACCAAAGTTTACCTTAATCTTTGGTTTTTATTAGTTAGGTAGGTTTCGATTCCGATTATAAAGGAGCAAAATCTATACAACTCTCTAATAAGGAAAATCTTAAAGGCTTGGTAGCTATCATAATGAAGTAATGAAATTGGGTTGTTAGCTGAATGCTTAAATAAAACAGCAAAAAAGATTATCTTTCATTTAATTCCACTGAATTAATTTTACCTAGGGGATGAGTACTTAAGGGGGTTAAATTTTGATAAGTTCTTTAGTGGGAATGACACTGATGAAGACTGCACATTGTAGTCGAAATACGTATCTGTCATGGATACCAAAATTATTTAAGTGGAATTAAATGGAAGATAACCTTTATTGCTGTTTTATAGAACTTTTTTTTATTTATTTTTTGTGTGCCAGTCTATTGAGTCAAGCTCAACTGGGATGTCTAAAATAGACAACAAAGAGCTATGATTCAGATGGGGGCGTAAAATGGAAAGAATCGGTCTCACTTGATGTCCTTTCCATTTTTGAGGCGGTGGGAGGTTGTTTTTGTCTGAAAGTAACATCAACCAAAATATATTCGATGCATAAAATAGCATATAGCATAATAAAAGAAGAAGCTTCGTAGAGAGGATTGATTTTTTTGAGGACAAGATTGATAGAATCAACAAATGGGCCGCTATTAGGTGATTTTATAAGATAAATCAGCCATGACAACGTGGACATTTGTGAATTCTATCGACTTTGTACTTAAATTGGTAATTCTGGAAGATTTTAAAGTGAGAATTTTCTCGGATAGAAAAATTTGATACATGGGTTACTCTTACTACTACTTACTACATGGGAGAAAATACCTTATGGATACCAAATTCAGGTATAAAAATAGCATAGCTGGCAACCTAAATATGGTATTGACGAGGCTTATTTAAGATATTGAAGAGCCTGACAAATATAGCTCAAAAATGTTCTACGAAAAACGAACTAATAACTAATTTAGTAATTATAATAACTGACGGATAACAGACGCTTTTTAATGCCAGAATACCATAACTTGCTATTTGAGGTGTTATTATCTAAAAACTGAAATATCACGTTTTGTTATTTTGATATTTATTTTATATTTAACAAAATATTTCGATAACTGAATAATATCAAAACAAGGTTTTATACCACAAGCATACCAAAATAAGGTATCATACCACATTAAGATATTCATATGTTATCGATTAGTTATCGGTTCTTGCCCGGGTATGCGTCCAGATTCTAAGAGAACCTTGTTTATTATTAATCGATCGGATAAACAATTTGAAAAACTCGGCGTTCGTAATCATTATTTATTTACACCTTCTATAATTTCTATCAACTGTATCTGTAAGTTGTCAGGAAGCTTCTATTGGTAGTGTAGTGACCAAAACTTTTCGACGTATTGATTTTATATTGGCAACAATTCTAATGACGCAGATAAGAGGTGAACTGTGCCATAGGGTCTCCAGATAAAATGTCAACCTTCCAGAATGTAACGAGTTTTGAGCGGTTCGCAATCGCCCAAAGCAGTTTAGGAAGTTTTGTTGCTTTTGCGAATGAATAGAGAAAATTGAGAAACAGGGTTTGGAATTGTTTGGCAGAAGAAACCGTTATCTCAAATGAAATAACTTTTAGAATTGGTTGTGACGGCCACTGGAACTGGAAGTGTAGCAAGCTACTCACCAGTTGACAACACTTAACTTGAATAAATTGTCCATATCCTCGTCGGTGAAGCTGCTGAATAATCTACTCTGTCAAAGCCCTGGAATAAAGCGAAAACCTCTACCCGAATCATACATCTTTTTTGGCAAACCGTTTTTGTCCGGTTTCGACTTGTCAGGCAAAAGAATGCCTTAGAACCATTCGGAGAAAAAAAAGCTATTCGTGAGGCATACTGCGTGGAAAACCAGAGAACAGTGAAACCCACTCGCGGGTACGTCGGCAATCTTCATGAAAAGTTAATCTGTACATTGATAGCGATGAGCGTACAGAGAAGGGTAGGCATGAAATCTGAAAATTTCATTTCATGTTGGGGCTTTTCTCGTCTTTCGTTTGCGGGAAATTATTTGTTGGTTGTCAAAAGTTCTTCGTCGTACCGTATGGCAGGTATGTATGTAATGCTAGATGAAGAAATTCGTGATTGTCTTGTTGGCTGTGTCCTACTACTTAGCAAGGGGTACGATGATGAAGGAGTCTCTTTTGAATTTAAGTCTGCCACCCTTTGTTTTCTCGAGCAACGTCTATGGCAGCCGGATTCTAAGTTGAATGATAGGCATGAATTTGTCGTGTGTCATATATTCAAGCATACGCATCATTTATGCGATTGAAGATTTGTTTGTCATCCGCGTAAGCATCACTTTATTTGAAGCATAATGATGTTCTAAAAGAATAATGATGAGAAAAGTTTGCACCAGTAATTAATACCTTTTAGAACGTTCACTTGGAGAATGTTTTAAAATCTTCAAACAGTGTATGTATGCCGTCATGTTGTTACAGCATCAGTATCGCCTTGAGTATTTTATGACGACTTTCTATGAGTTATGTCGATATCGCAGGACTCCAATTTGTCGGTCAAAGCAAAATATGGGAATCTCAACTCACAGGACCTTGTAGCATGTGTGCTCAAGTGGTGCTGTATGTTGGAGCACATCGTCGGTACGATGATTTATGGAGAAAAAGTACTGTTTACTATGCATAAACGAACTTACGGTACAGTTAGCAGGGTATGAAGTAACTGATATAAACGGCACCACGCAGAGGGTGCAAACATTGTTCTATGAATATGAATAACTGAAGTTGATAGGAGCTCTACCCCTTTCTAGGTTTTCCTGGCTGAAAGTCTCTTAAATATAAACAACAACAACAACAAGTGAGCTCTTGATGTTATATTTCTTGATATTTATCTCTGTATCGATTATTTCGACAGTTTTTCCTGATTTTAATGAACCATGATTTCTATAACTTGATCTGGATCTCTATATATGTCGATGGGTCCTGGAAAGCATTGGCAAATACATAGAGCTGACGCACGTATAGAAGACCGCCTGTGAGTATGAGTGATTGACTATGGATGAGATGATTCCAACTTGCTGTACTTTAACGTCATCTCTGATAGACCGATCACGCGTACAATATGTATCGACTATATTTTCTCGAGAAAAACTAACAGAACTGAGATGCTATTTGCTACAGCCTTGGGCACATGATTTGTAAATAACTGATGAAATCTTCACGTTAATGAAACCGTAGTTTTGATGAATGATTTCCAATATTTATGAAATATACATTAGCATTTCGTCTCTGAAAGCAATATACTCATTTTTCATGGGAGTCGAGAAAAACTGCTGGGTTAGCATATAGAAAAAAACTGGCACTTGACATTTGTTGTAGCTTAATACCAGGAGTTCATGATTGTGCATAAATGTTTAAGTTATTCAATCTGAAGCCAAAGTTATTCTTTAAAATGTCGAAAAAATATGGGTTTTAGGGCACTCTCGATTTAAGCATTTTTTTTACCAATTTAGTACATAGTTTTGAGCTGCTCAGCGGATAGCGCATACTTCTAGGTGAATTTTACATTTCCAGACTGATTTGTGATTAGGGCATGCATGCTTTTTTAAGCAAACAGATCAATTGCCGATTTCTCGCGGATAAAATTTCAATCTAGCAAATAAACTATACCAAATGGTAGAGGAATCATTCATCTACTTGATTGTGTTGTTAGTTTTTATATAGAGCTTTTATTCGCAAAAAATCTGTGATTGACGTGTTTGTTTACAAAAGCATGTACGTCCTAATCACGAATCAGTTCGGATTTTGTTCTAGACCGTGAAGTGGTTTGGTATTTTCACTAAGTTGGTTAGAAGGTAGGGTGGTCACAAACATTAAAACCAAAATATCTCCGTTACAAGCAGGAATTGAGGTATATTATCGGTACAGTTGAAAACCAGCATAACCCAAGCAACAATCGAGTTTACTTTTGTTCTGTTCGTTGAACATAGTGTTGGAAGTAATGTGCTGTAAACGCACAATGATGCGCTATAAAGCGTACTACTTCCGACACTATGTTCAACGTACAGAACGTGAGTAAAGTCGGTTGCGACATTATGTTCAACGCACAGAACGAGAGTGACAATCGATTTTACTTTCGTTCTTTTCGTTGAACATAGTTTCGGAAGTAATGCGCTGTAAACGCACAATGATGCGATATACAGCGCACTACTTCCGACATTATTGTACCGATAATACTAGTATACAGTGTACAGAAAATCATTCTAAAATCTTATTCATTGAGCCCTCATGAGAAAATAAACTTGTGTGAGAACAGTGATGCCACATGTACAGATTTATCTGTAATCATACAGATGTTTTTTTTTTCAATATTTTTATACAGATATTTGTATATACAGATTACAGATTTTAGAACATATTCTTACAGATTTCTTTTAAATATTTCGTTTCTCCCTTTTGACCAGCTTGAATTCACTCTTTGAGTATCAATCCCAAATCGAATTTTTAACTTCATTAATTTTTAATGGACTTCTGATATTCAGATGTTCAGATTTTTGATTTCTTGTTGGAAAGGATATTAGTTTTCCTTTATTATTATATAATTAACCATGTCACTTGGTGACATATACGATGGCTAATTATTTATTTTTATTATTCGGTGAACAAGCAAACCCACAAACCGATTGATTACAGTTTGTGACTCGAAGAGTCAACTGGATATTCTAATGTTTGAATAGCGTCATATTAGAAAAAGTTAATAATGTATGCAAATCGAATAGACCTACACTAAAAGTTTTAAGTTAAATTTTTATAAAGAATTACGGAGTTGAAAAAAAATATTAAGATACCAGATAAAGATTAACGTAATCTCAGATATAACAAAATCTAATTCTAGGGATATGTGATTAGGAAAATGTTCTACCGGGTGCAGATTTGGCCTTCACTAAACTGGAACTTAATTTTCTGATGAAATGATACAAATCAGTTAAAAATAAATACAGTCAACTCTACACAACTCGATGTCCACTAACTCGATATCAAATTATAGAACCATAGTTAACATGAATTGAGCTGCTGTGGTAGCGATTTTGTATGAGATTGGTATTATATAACTCAATGATTCCATATCTCAATGACAATATGAGACCAATGCTTTGACCACTCAACTATCAGCTCTAGTCGCGCATATCTCAATGGTCCCTTCAATATCGAGTCGATGAGAATTCACTGTAGATAATTTTTTTACAAAGCATCTTTTTTCAAGATTCTAACCTTTGAACAAACTCTTCCTGAACTATGTATGAACTAAATAAAGATTTTCGTAGATCAGCGCTATGACAATAATAATGAAATTATACAGATTTTTGTTAGCCAGATACAGATTTAAAAGATTTTTTGCGATAAAAATACAGATTTAAATTTGAAAAACAGTGACAAAACTATATGCGAATCTTCTAAACAAATCTCACGCTTGAGATAAGCACTCATAAACGCCCAAGAGAATCGATGTATTGGGCGCAATTTTTGTTTTGGGCTGCAGTGACGTTTAAAGGGTTACATATATATATAGAATCGACCAAAAAATCGATTTTCCAAAAATGGTCGAATTCGATTCGTATTAGTAAGCACGTGTTAGTATTAGTATTAGTAACACGTATTCGTAACCGAACTATAAAACTTGCAAAGCGTTTTTCTCGAAACACACAGTTGATTTACGGGTCCCACAATATTTCAGGACCGGATTGACTAAATTGGCTGAAAATTGGGGTGAAGACTCACAAGATGTATCTCGCGATATGCATGACAAAGCCAAATTTTGTAATTTCATTATTTTTTAAGTACAAAAATAAAAAAAAAACAGGGCATTTCGTCGATTTGTGTGCAGAAATCCGTAAAATTTTGTTTTTCATAGAATTAGAACCTTTATCGAATCAAATATTTGGAACTAATATGGTGTTTACACCACCAATGAGATCAACCCAAAAAAAAGTTTAGTTTACTCACAATCGCCAAAAGTGCGGGAACTCAGTGATGAGTAAATTTACCTCATATTTTACTGTAGATAACCTCAAAAACCTTCCGGAAAATAAGGAAAATTTACGATAATTTTACTCAGTCTAGGAGTAATACCAATAGTATGATATAATGCAATCTTTACTTTTCTCAGATTCGGCATTTTTTTTTCCTTGAAAACCTGGAAAAACTTCGAATATGATTTAAGCACATCCTATATGTGTACAATACAGTAAACTTGAAAAGTTATAAAAGCTTTGATATATAATTGAATTATGCACGTTTTGTAATACAGGACGAAAAATAACAGATTTAATTCTAGTGATATCATAAGACATCTCTTATACGATGTTTACACTAACTACTATTTGTACGTATATGGCCTCCACTTTTGTACGCATATAAGGAATTTATGCATCTTGTTTGATGCTTTTATATTGTATAAGACTTCATAGGAAATTTAGGTTTTTTTGTTTAATGGGATCGAAGCTGGTTAACATGGATCCTACCGTCATTGGGGATCTTCGTGTGCATTTTTCATGAGAAATGAAGAAAAGTGGCTCAGTAATGCTGCTGCTGCTTAGACTCGGATGCTGCCTAATAGTAGGGAACGACAGCCCATAGTTATTCCAATCAATTGAAAACGCAATCAATTGTCTATGAAACTTGTTTCCTCTAATACATACTTTATCAAGCTCACACAAGTTTACATTTTCTTTTTGAATTTATCAGTAAATCTATCACACAAAATAATCTGTTACTATCCAGAATACAGAACCGTTTCGGTGAAATAAATGACCGAACTCGTAATAAAAATCTATGTCTGCAGAATATATAGGCCCTAGATGGAAACAATCATCACAAATTCACTTATCAGTCGGTGCAATCAAACACAGAAACGGACGAGAATCCCATTTGTTTCGTCTGACCATTTTCATCGCATCACATCGTCCGTAGTGCGGCCAAACTAGTGGGCAGGGAAAACTTTTTCGTCCTTCCATTCCAAGCGCAACGCCAATGTCGTTTGCTATGAATGTGTGCATAGATTCGGAAAAGAAGAAATATATACACGGCGAATGAGAACGACCGAAATTTTAGTTCCGTTAACTCATAAATCACATAAAGTGCAGGAACTCAGCGATGAGTAAAAAAACCCGAATATGAGAAAAGTAAAGATTGGATTGGATTCACTCAGTCTATTGGTACTACTCCTAGACTGAATAAAGTTTTCGTCAATCTCCTCATTTTCCGGCAGGTTTATAGGTTTTTCACAGGAAGCCATGAGGCAAATTTACTCATCGCTGAGTTCCTGCACTTTTGGTGATTATGAGTAAACTCAAATTTGGGTCGTTCTCATTCGCCGTGTAGCTCTGCCGTAAATGCTCTTCTGTGCGCACACCTTACATTATTGTAGGAAGGTCTGGCTGTTGGTGACATTGTCCCACGTTGTATTGACGTCATTGGAAGGTCCGGCATTCCGGCTAGACCACCCAGTATTTCACTTGTATGTAATGTACAGATGAACTTTTCCCTCTGGCGTTACCTGATGTGTCGCTTTGTTCGGGTGTTGGTACAAAGTGAAAATTTAATTTTGACCGGCAAACATTGTTTTAGGATAGGCGGGCTTCGAAATGGACCGAAAAACGTCCGCACGTGATGGAGCTCAATATTGAAAGAAGTGATTTAGGTAGATGCTACGCATTGTGGCTAATGGAAGCCATGTGCAGGTATGTATGTTTATTTTTGGAATGACACACAATTAAATTATGATGAATTGATAATATTAAATGGATTCAGTCAACATCGATTATTATCGCATGTCCTGTATAAATAGTATCATGCGTGAACAAAGCAGTGCAGTTTCAGCCAAGATTGTCGGAATGTTTTGTATGTTACATTTTCTAGAGGCTTCCCTCAGCACGAAGAAATGTTGTAATGAGCTAAAAACTATACAGTCTTCTTGTTATCAACTGTAACGTGTAATAGTTGTTCAGAGAGGGTTTTGCGAAGACAATCTTTAACATAATCAATCTTCGTCCATGTCAGACTTTTTGTGTTAGTGTTCAAAACTTGTTGAGCTTCCATCAAAGTCTTGACAGAAAAGTTGTCTTTCAGTCAATTTAAAATTTCGTCATCGGAAAAGAGTTAACTTTTTCGATTATTTCTTTTCGCCTCGTTGACGATGAAATGAATCCATCGAAGATTAAAATGGACACAAGACAAGAAAACAAAACCAACACCAGCATAAACCACCCTTCTGCCCCTCATGATCTGAAGTAAAAACAAGAAACAAATCAATCATAACTTATCGATCGGAAAGGCAAAAATCCGTTTTTCGTCTTCCATTTCAGTGCTATTTACTGGAATCAAAGGATTAGCAGAGTGCCGCAGTCGCATAACTGGGAATGATTTTTTGCACTCCCTTTCAGCAGAGACCCGCTGCTTTATCATTTGGTTCATCATCTAGTAGATTCCAAACATGCCGCAAACGATAATCAGTTTCCTAGCTGTCAGAGTGTATGTATTTCTAACTTGAGTTTGAGATAACAATCTGTTGACTGCGGATCTGAATCTTCCATGTTTAAGAGGGAACAGGGGTAAAATCCTTCACTTCCATTAGAGCCGTTATAATCCTTTGGCATTTGTGCAACTTCGATGTGAGATGCTGACGATATAAGCTTCTTGGGATGGGATGGATTCAGTGCCATGGCAAGTGATGAGGGTTTTTGATAAGTGGTAGTAAACCATATTACGTTGGTGACAGTAGTGTATCTATACATTTGAGGCCGCTACATAAGATATGGGGTTCGATGAAAGTTACGTAACTAAAACTGGTTCAAAGATAAACATCGGTACATAATCGTTCAACAAATATAGGGGAAATGTTGGCTTCGGCAATACCTTAACCTATTATCGTCAGGGGGTAAAAAAAGTTCTAGAGCACTCAAATTTGGCCAATAGTTGCTCTGAAACACAATGTATCCACATGCCAAAATTGAGCTCTCAAGGACGTTGTTTACCCCCCTGACGATAATAGGTTAAGGTATTGCCGAAGCCAACTTTTCCCCTATGTGGAATTTAGCTCGCAAAAAATGATTGAATAATAAATTCGTTCATGATACTTGCTTCTGTTGATGCACTAAGAGTTGTCGATGGACTGATTTATGCTGCGAGAAAATATGTCACGTATGGAAAATGATGGTTTCGGCATTTCTTTACCAATTATCGAAGCCTTAGAGTGTTATTTTTTGCATAACGATGCTCTAGAAATGATGCACCTTTATGCAAAAGATTAACGCTCAAAGACTCGGCAGCGCCGACTGAGAATGAACCCAGGCCCTTTGAGGTGATAGGCAATCGCGCTTACCACTACACCATCGGTGCCGCTTTCCCCCTAAATTGACACGTGTTGTTTTTGCCCGCACCTAACAATTTTCCATCGTATTCAAAGCTAACAGCCAGGCGGTCACTCCAAGATGGAAAACGCAGACAGCATTCCGCTTGACTTGATTATAATTTATGAGCTGTCTTCATCCGTCAATAATCTGAATACATCCACAATCCGGAAACTTGCGGATAATTAGCCCAGCAGTATAAACAACATAATCCTCAGCCGCACTTCACACGGTTGATTGATCCTCAAGGAGGGCTAAATAAGATATTTGCGAAATTGATGCGCCGTTCGAAAAGTTCGCTGATCATCTTAATCGCTTTATTATCTGTGGTTATAATCGGATGAAAATTTAGGAAATTAATTGCCCAACCTCTACAAAATGGCTACGGCGAGTGGCTCCTTTTATCAACAAAACAAAAAATATTTTCCAAATAACGTTTCTGATAGTCGGTTATTTATACATATAATATGTATACATAAAGCACGCGCGCTTGTATGAATGAGTGAAAAGTGGAAAAACAAATTAAATTTCGGAGCTTTTGCGAAGACTTACATATATTTGAGCTATTATGTCAACCGCCGCCAATGAACAGGCGTCCTCTCAAGGGCAATCAAAATTGGCTTCGCTGCGAAGGTCGTTCGCCCAAAACAGGATTGACAACATTGTGCGTTCGGCGAATTGAAGTAGTAGGGAACGACGGGGTATAACGGTCACCCTAAGCTTACAGTAAAATTTGCGATAAATTAAGTGGATATTGTTCTTTAGAGTGCTTTCCATTATTTCGTTGGTTTTCAGGAATTTACCTTTTCATTTGATGATGTTTTATGACAATCCAAAACAAATTTAAAAAAATCCCGAAAAAATAATGCCGGGTAAGGTTGATCACCTCTAGGGGTAATACGGCTACATGGAATATCACATGATCACAGAACAGAAGGGAAAGTGCAAATAAATCTATGAATCAAAAAGTGGTTCATTTTGCTGCTCAACAAGCAATGTGTTGTGGTAGCGTTCTACACGGGCTTTCTATGTACACTCACACTATCATAGCATGCTGCCTATCTTAACTGCAGGCAGAAGATGCCTTATACCGCTAGGTGCGCTAGTGTTCGCAAATGACAAGTAGAGCCACTTTCTGATCCGAAGTTCCACTCGTGTGACATAATCCTGCCCATATAGAAGGTTACTGCCTTATGCAAAGATATACAGTGGGGCAAGGTTGATTGGTTAGAGAACATTAGTTCAGAATTTTCTCACTATACGAGATATATAACATACTGATAGATCACTTTCATATCTGTGCCACGTAGTGAGAAAATTGAGAAATAATGTGTCTATCATTCAAAAAGCGGTGATCACCTATTCACCATCACCATTTCGAAGGCCAAAAGAAACTAGAAACGTATAAAGGCAGAACCTAGTTTCATGAATTTCAATTCGGATATTTCGGATCTTTTGGTTGATCCCAGGGGCTCCCGTATTCCGAAAAGGTTCAATGTTTTCGAAAAAGCCTGAAGTATTTCATAAACGAGAATCCTTACATTCATAATGTTTTTTGTTACTTCATACGTGAAGTTTACGATTTTCATTTATTCATGATAATTTATTAACTAGATAAAGTTCTGAAAAGGATAGGTTGATAAAGGGTGTATTCGATAAAAATGGCACACCGAAAATCTTCTGTAACTTTTGAACCGTATGAGTAAAAATCTGAAAATTTGAGTAAATCTTATTCATAATGTATTGTTTACATCTGTCAAATTTCATAGTTATTCATACAGTAGTTCCAGTCATGTCGTCGAAATAAGAAATTTTCCGTGATAAAAAAAATGTGTGCACTTACAATCAAAATCCAGAGATCTCCCACCGATGGCTCGCTAAAAAGCTTGGAATTGCAAACACAACTGTGTCTCGTGTGATAAGAACCTTCAAGGAGTGCCCGAAAGAAGGAAGGGAGTGGTTGTAAAAGTGGACAGTAACATGGCCAGGAAAGTGGTGCAACAGTTCAAGAACCGTCCAAATATGTCAATTAAAGATGTCGCTATAAAGTCCAAGGTGTCAGTCAAAAAGCCCCAAACCGGAATGAAAAGCAAAGCATCACTGCGAAAACCCACGCCCGGAAAATTTACACGAAGCTGCTCACGTCCTGGGCAAGAATATTTCGTTGCCAAGTCTAAGTTCGATGTTCCGAAGGATGTTCGAAAGAAGAAATTATCGAAATTTGCAAAGAAGTTTCTGATCCGGCAGACGATTTGCGGCTGTGGCGAAATGAGCGCTCCCTTCATCACTTTCGGAACAATCAATGGTGCGATTTACACGGAAGAGTGCCTTAAGAAGCGTCTCTTGCCATTCATAAGGAAGCACAAAGGATCAACTCTGTTTTG
Source organism: Ochlerotatus camptorhynchus (assembly GCF_037179485.1). NCBI lineage: Eukaryota > Metazoa > Arthropoda > Insecta > Diptera > Culicidae > Ochlerotatus > Ochlerotatus camptorhynchus. The sequence goes on from NW_027041197.1 coordinate 73,872, forward strand.
GACTGATCTAGCATCCTACCACTACTCTCGAAATGTGTTGGAGTGGTACCGAGCCAATGGAGTCAATTTTGTGCCAAAAGAAATGAACCCACCAAATACACTGGAGCTTCGTCCAATTGAAAAATTCTGGGCAATTATGAAGACGGAACTTCGCAAACATCCCACAACTATTAAAACAGAGCTGGAGTTGAAGAAAATATGGGTAAAAACAACAGAAACACTTAGAAAATCGGTTGCACAAAATATGATGGGTGGAGTGAAGAGGAAGGAGTGGGCATTTGGGATGGGAGACGAAATTGAATAAAACAAATTTTGTAAATCATTACTCATTTGTAGTTTTTCAGTCCATGAAAATTTCAAGAAAACCCGATAATCGGTTTAATTTTTGTGAGTAAGTATGTGTGTGCCATTTTTATCGAATACACCCTTTAGAGTACTTACCTTACCTTACCAATCAGGCTAAGGCCTTGTTGTCCTCTGCTGTCCGAAGAAGTCGTCTCCACTCTACTCGATCCATGGCCACAGTTCGCCAGCCTCGTAGTCTGCGAAGGGTCCGCAGGTCACCTTCTACTTGGTCGATCCACCTTGCCCGCTGCGCGCCTCTTATTCTTGTTCCTGTTGGGTCGCTTTCTAGAACCATTTTCACTGGGTCGTCGTGCGGCATTCTTACGACGTGCCCAGCCCACCGTAGTCGCCCAATTTTTGCGATGTGGACGATGGATGGTTCTCCCAGCAGCTGGTGCAATTCGTGGTTCATTCGCCTCCTCCACGTTCCGTCATCCATCTGCACTCCACCGTAGATGGTACGCAACACCTTCCGTTCGAAAACACCAAGGGCGCGTTGGTCCTCCACGAGCATAGTCCAGGTCTCGTGGCCGTAAAGGACCACCGGTCTAATCAGCGTCTTGTAGACAGTCAACTTCGTGCGGTGGCGAATTTTATTCGACCGGAGCGTCCTCCGGAGTCCAAAGTAGGCACGATTCCCTGCCATCATGCGTCTTTGAATTTCTCTGCTGGTATCATTTTGGGCGGTCACCAGTGAGCCCAAATACACGAACTCATCGACCACCTCGATTTCGTCACCGTCAATCTGAACTCGGGTGGGAGGCTAACATTGTCTTCCCTAGAACCTCTTCCTTTCATGTATTTTGTCTTTGATGCGATGATGGCAAGTCCAATCCTTTGGAGACGAACCAGCCCAGGGCTGAAAGTCTCCTTAATAAAGATATAAAAAAAAGTCCAATCCGTCTAGCTTCAGCCTTCAGTCTGATGTACGTTTCCGCCATCATCTCAAAGTTCCGTGCCATAATGTCCATGTCATCGGCGAAGCCAAGGAGCTGGTTGGACTTCCTGAATATCGTGCCACTCGTGTCTATCCCAGCTCTTCTGATCACACCTTCTAACGCGATGTTGAACAGCAGACACGAAAGTCCATCACCCTGCCGTAACCCCCTTCGAGAATCAAAGGGACTCGAGAGTGTCCCCGATACTCGAACAACGCACATCACTCGATCCATCGTCGCCTTGACCAATCGCGTCAGTTTATCCGGAAGTCCGTACTCGTGCATAATCTGCCATAGCTGATCTCGATTGATTGTGTCGTATGCGGATTTGAAATCGATGAACAAATGATGTGTGGGCACGTTGTATTCGCAGCATTTCTGCAGAACCTGCCGAATCGCGAAAATTTGGTCCGTGGTAGCGCGGACACCCATGAATTCCGCCTGGTATTGCCCCACGAACTCTCTTGCATATGGTGACAGACGGCGGCATATAATTTGGGAGAGTACCTTGTATGCGGCGCTCAGCAGTGTGATCGCGCGATAGTTGCAGCAATCCAACTTGTCGCCCTTTTTGTAGATTGGGCATACGACACCTTCCATCCACTCCTCCGGTTATATCTCCTCCTCCCAAATCTTGGCAATTACCCAGTGCAGTGCTCTAGCCAGTGCTTCACCACCGTATTTTAATAGCTCACTTGGTAGTTGATCTACACCAGTTGCTTTGTTGTTCTTCAGCCGACCGATCTCCTCCTCAACTTCTTGAAGATCAGGGGCCGGTAGCCTGTCGTCTTCTGCGCGTGCTCCAAGGTCTGTTGCCGTGCCACCTTCGTTTTCTGCTGCTTCACCGTTGAGGTGCTCGTCATAGTACTGCTTCCACCTCTCAATCACCTCACACTCGTTCGTGAGAAGGTTACCGTCCAAGTCCTTGCACATATCGGCTTGCGGCACGTAGCCTTTGCGTGAACTATTTAGCTTCTCGTAGAACTTCCGTGTGTCGTTTACGCGGTACAGATTTTCCATCGCCTCGCGATCTCGGTCTTCCTGCTGACGCTTCTTCCTTCGGAAAACCGAGTTTTGTCTGTTCCGCGCTTGTCTGCATCGCTCCACATTCAATCTCGTGTGGTGTTGCAGCATTCTCGCCCGTGCTGCATTCTTCTCCTCTACTAACAGTTTGCATTCGCCGTCAAACCAGTCATTTCTTCGGTCCGGGATTGCAGCACCTAGTGCCGCTGCAGCAGTACTTCCTATGGCTGAACGGATGTCCCTCCAGCCATCTTCAAGAGAAGCTGCGCCAAGCTGCTCTTCCGTGGGTAGTGCAACTTCCAGCTGCTGCGCGTAGTCCTGGGCAGTCCCGTAGTTGCTCAATGTTGGGTCGCGGCGTTCGACTTCGAAGTGTGTTATGCACCGTTGAGAGTTTTGAGCGCATGCATACTGCAACTAGGTAGTGGTCCGAATCTATGTTCGCACTGCGGTACGTGCGGACGTTGATAATGTCGGAGAAGAATTTCCCGTCGATTAGAACGTGATCGATTTGGTTTTCTGTGTGTTGGTCAGGTGATCTCCAGGTGGCTTTGTGGATATCCTTGCGGGGGGAAAAGGTACTTCGAACTACCATACCCCGAGAGGCTGCAAAGTTCACGCATCGTTGGCCGTTGTCGTTCGATATGGCATGCAGGCTGTTTGGCCCGATTGCCGGTCTATACATTGCCTCCCGTCCTACCTGAGCGTTCATGTCGCCAATGACGATTTTGACGTCCCGTTGCGAACAGCCGTCGTACACCTGCTCCAGCTGCGCATAGAACGCTTCTTTCTCGTCGTCGGGTCTCCCTTCGTGTGGGCAGTGCACGTTGATGATGCTGTAGTTGAAGAAACGGCCCTTAATCCTCAACTTGCACATCCTCGCGTTGATCGGCTGCCAACCAATCACGCGTTGGCGCATCTTACCCAGCACTACAAAGCCGGTTCCCAGCTCGTTGGTGGTGCCACAGCTCTGGTAGAAAGTAGCCGCTCGATGCCCGCTTTTCCATACCTATTGTCCCGTCCAGCAAAGTTCTTGCAGTGCTACGACTTCGAAGTTGCGTGGTTGAAGTTCGTCATAGATTAACCTATCGCAACCCGGGAAGCTGAGCGATTTGCAGTTCCATGTTCCGAGTTTCCAATCGTAGTCCTTATTTCGTCGCGTAGGTCTGTGCCGATTGTTCCGATCCGTATTTCTTTCTTCGGTATTTGCAACTTTGTTTTTTTCCAGGGTGGCTTGTTGGGCCTGCCCCAACCCCCTGTCTCGCCGGGGGACCATCGTGCACAGCTCTATTTAGAGTCCCACGCTGGCACTAGGACGGTGATCAGCCGCTCCTAACATGGAGAACAGACACCGTTTTGAGCCGCACCTCCATGGTGAACAGACGCTCGGGTTTGGTGAAGCATTTCCTCTATCACCGTACTATGGTGACCGCGCCAGTGTTCGCGTCGCACCTCTTCACTTTGCTATTGCCGGACTGGCAGCATTGCCCAGGCTACGCCACCCAGCTGTGTCCATGTTTCCGCTGGTAGTCTTTTGTTATCATATGACTCGAGGAGGCGTGAAGTAGGAACTTGTGAGGACCAGGGCTAGGTATTCCGCTCCTTCCAGGTTGTCAACTCACCATTTTGTAGCCCTTTAGAGTACGGCAGTGTGAAAATTAAATGGAAGTTGCAATTGAGCGAAGGGCCATTAGTACAGCACGCCTAGACTACCATGCATCTCCATTGATTTATAGTGACTGTAACATGGTCACGAAGCATGGTAGTCTAGTCGCATAGGAGTTTTGAGCGAAAAGCCACAACTTGATAACTTCACAAAAATATAACTCAAATGCAAAACATATCGCTGATTTTTTATATGCTACGTAAAAAAGCCTAAATCTTCAAGGAAAAATATAAAAACATATTGCGCCCCCTGTACAAGCCATGAAAACCATTAAAAAAAAAACAAATACAATCAATGTCAGCCATATTGAGGTGCAATTTGTAGACAATATTGAGAAATGAAATAATTATTATCAAAATATGTTTATAACACAAAAATCAAGAAAATTACATGTATCATATATTGAAGTTATTGTATTGTATGTTATTGTATTGTATTTGATAAAAACTTGCTAGTCTTACATACAACATGTTTTCATATGTCATTTTTGGAAGCATGCACACTACGAAAAAGTCAAGTTAATTTTCGGTTGCCAGAGACCAACACATGTAAGCGGCCCTTTTGACATAAGAATCAGTTGAAAGAAACGAGAAAATAAATTCAAACAAACGTTGTCTTCTTCGAGTTGCTTATGTTTCGGTTTGAGAACACTTAATTTTACATGAAATGTTTGTTTACGTTTCATGATTTTCGTTCAATATGGATTACGTCTCGTGTAAAAGTAACTCAATATATTGCTGATTGCATTTGAAACTGGACTGTCCCTAAAATGCAAAAAGTGACACGAAGACACCAAGACGATTAGACGTAAACGTGCAGTTTTATCACACTTTTTAATAAATGAAAACGCGCTTATTAGTCCAATTTGGTGTGAAACGAGCAATAACTTAATAATAACATAGTATAAATAAGTTATATTTAAGATGTTTTAATGTTTAATCATGTTTTAAAAACTGGCATATGAAATAATACAGTTATAAATGTGTTATAAACATGTAATTGAGACAAGCAATACTGAATTATAACTTCAAGGTAACAAGTGCCTGACTGAAAGGTTGATTTCTTGACAAAGAACAATACAAGGGGTTTTAAAAAGGATGTGCATCAGCAAATATTAAATTTAAATTTAAGAACATTTTTAGTCAAATGTATTCTCATTATTTTCTAAAATACGTACCGTAAAACGGGGTAACATTGATAGTTTTTAAAGCATATTCTAAATATTTTTTACAGCAATGAATGTTTTTCACATTTTATATTTTTAAAGGAAGTACTGAGGATCCAAGAGTTAATTCGTTAGTAATATGTTGAACGAAAATTAAAGCATTTGCACTATTTTTTTAGTTTTGTGACCGAACTTCAGTATTTTGATTTGGGGTTACTTTGATAATGCTCGATGAATGTCGAAAAAAAAAATGTGTGAAACTCAAAGTTCTTTGAATATGAAATTTTGAATGAGTATATTATCAGAAAACTTCATAAGCAATAAGATGAAAACATTAAATTTGTGATGGCTTTATCAGAAAAACATTTCATAAGTGATGGTTTGAGTGCTTTTTCAAAGAGGAGAAAAACACGAAAATTGTGTTTTTATATGTGTGTAAAATATGTAACACATACGATATAAAAACTATATCCGATATCAACGGAAATACCCTAAGCTACAATATGGAATCAATGTTTCTAATTTGGAAAAAGCGCAGCGAGTAAATTTAATCTTCATATTATACTATCAAAGTTACCCGCATTATAAAAGATACCCCATTTTACGGTACCATCATTTATTGCATTGATATTCAATGTGTTTGTTAAATTTATATCCATACAGAACGTATTTGAGTCAGGGATCTCTTTGAAAAATATATGAATTTTCTTAAAAAAAATCAATCAATCAATCAATATGCTAGTCAGATCCCATGTAATATTTTTTTTTTAATTTTCAATATCTTCTTAAATACTTAATCAACCGAAAGTTGTTGCTATGCGATTGCCGCTGCCAAACACAATGTTAATTTTTATTGTTCATTTTGAGTTTCTTTCTGTTATCAAGCTAAAATGTGTTTTACAATATTATCTATGCTATAAAAAAGAACTCTACATAATTTATTTGTTAAGAGTTGATTTTTTTTCCAAAGAGTGACCGTCTAAGCCCCAGTGGCCGTCTTCCCCCTTCGTCCCCAATAAATAGCAAGGAGAGTAAATTATTCCAACTGATTCGTACCAGCTCACGATGAAGAAATAACTCTTCTGGGAAGCACTCTGTCTTCTTACTTACGATACAAGATACGTATCTTGCATTCGAGATGTGGATTGATTCACGATGAAGGACTTTTGGCACTGAATTTTCAGAATAATAAAATCGCACTAAAGTGAGAGTTGACTGAAATACAAGGTGCATAATAAATCTAAGTTTTTGTTCCTTTCATTTGTTGTGCCGTCGATCTTGGGTGGCTTTCTTTGGTTCTCATATTGTCATCGTAATATTCTGTAGGAACGAGATTAATAGGAACGGGTGGATTGCACTTTAAAGCAGGCCTGCCCAACCTTTCTAAACTTGCTTTTTAAAATGGTTGTATCGATGGTCGATGTTCATTTCAAGCTGAATTTTATTTATTTCTCATTCAGGAGAAAGACAACGTGATTCATCATGTTTGCAAGCATCAGAAGATTTGGCGCTTTCTGCGTTTTTTGATTTTTTTTTCTCCCGGACCAGATATTTGTGGCATTGCGAGTGATAATGTTTAATTTCAGTTTATGTACGCGCTGCAAGGTGCGTGAAAGAGCTTGGCACGATCGGTGTTGATGTTGATTCACTTGCAACTACTTTTGAAAAAAAAATAAGTTTTTTCAAATGAAATTGATATTGAAAGTGTACCAAAAGTGGTTCTGAACGTGTTTCGCAGTTGGGTGTGGTGAAATGCGCGGTTGTTTTCAGTGAAAATTCCGTATCACAAAGGAGATTGGGCAAAAATGTATGGAGACTGGTCCAAGAATATACATTAATGACTGATATCTTATTCGAAAGGTATCATTGAGACAAGAAAAAGTTGGTATGAGGTAAAAAAAAATTACCGTGGGAGAAAAAAGTTACTGAAGGTGTAATGTTGGTAATTGGCCATTTTCGCTCATTTTGCTATTTAATCATCTTTTTCTTTTTGCATGTGATGTGTGTGTGCGTGCTTGTGTGTGTTTTTTTCTATCCTTTAGCATCCCGGCACTCCTTTAAGCTGGGTTTAGACAGGGCAAGTCAATTGATCAAGTCAGTTGAACTCAACTGACTTGAACGCGAATTGAACGTGTAAACCATGCCATTCAACTGACTTGATCAACTCACTTGAATTGAAAAAAGTTGAACCAGTCTCAACTTTTCAAGCCAATTGAATTCAACTGAGTTGATCATTTGACTTGCCTTATCTAAACCCAGCTTTAGAGTTACAAGCTCGCTGATCTCACATACGCTTGTAGGTAAACACGACTAATCTCTTTAATTGGGTCTCTAGGGGTACTCAATAAAGAAATCTGGCTTTAGCGCCTACTAAGTCAGATTAACGCTACGTATCAACGGAATGTAACAAGTACATTAAAGGGTGATACGGTCAAAATTTGGTCAAGGGAAAACGCGTGTAAATCGGTGAAATCGTTTATTTAAAAAATCAAATTAAATTTCTTTTTCAAGTTCAATTAGTATAAAATTCAGGAAAAATATTCAGTTAGGCTTCCGCTTTTCCAAATCCGAATTTCCGGGCCTTACGCTTGACCCCTGCCATCAGATTTTGTACAGCCACCTTGTCCACCTTCTTCGCCGCACAAAGCCAGTTTGCCTTGAACTGCTGCTCGCCCTTAGCAGTTTTTTTGGTCTTCTTTAGGTTCCGCTTGACAATAGCCCTCTGGCGTGTTGGGAGGGTTCTTGTCCTTGGGAACCACCTGCACGTTGTTGGCGGCGTACCACTCCATGGCCTTTTTACCGTAATGGCAAGATGCCAAATCCGGCCAAAACAGTACGGAACAACCGTGTTTCTTCAGGAAAGGCAGCAGACGTTTATTCAAACACTCTTTCACGTAAATTTCTTGGTTGACAGTCCCGGAAGCTATGAAAATGCTGCTTTTCAAGCCACAGGTACAGATGGCTTGCCAAACCAGATATTTCTTTGCGAACTTTGACAGTTTCATGTGCTTGAAAACATCTGCTACCTTTCCCCTTCTTTTTGCCGTATAAAACTCCTGTCCCGGAAGCTGCTTGTAGTCGGCTTTGACGTAGGTTTCGTCGTCCATTACCACGCAGTCAAACTTCGTCAGCATCGTCGTGTACAGCCTCCGGGATCGCGCTTTGGCCGTCGTATTTTGTTTATCATCGCGATTTGGAGTCACTACCTTCTTGTAAGTCGATAGTCCGGCTCGTTTTTTGGCTCGATGCACGGTTGTAGACGATACACCCAGCTTATTTGCGGCATCTCGAAGAGAGAGGTTAGGGTTTCGCTTGAAACTACCGGCAACTCTCTTTGTCGTCTCAGCGGCTTCCGGTTTTCGATTTCCCCCCGATCCAGACTTCCTGGCTGTCGACAAACGTTCCCCAAACACTTTAATTACATTTGTAACGGTTGATTTGGCAACTTTTGATACGCGAGCAAAATTTTGATACGCTGCTCTTCTTGCTTGGACGGCATTTTGACAACTGAAGAGTGAATTCCAAAATCAAAATAGGAGCAACATTCTACACACACACACCTTCAAAATGAGGGGTGTTCAGGTTTTTTAAATGCAAAATTGAAAGAAATACGTCAAGTTGATATTGACCAAATTTTGACCGTATCACCCTTTAGTATGAGTAGCCAAATAATGAGTATTGAATAAAAGTATCCGAATTGATGATTGTTAGAGAATGCTATAAACAATTTAATAACAAGGATCCAATAGCACCGGAAAATAATAACAGGGATCATGTGACCTCAGATTCTCGTATTTGCTTACCATTATCATACACTATTGTCCGCTGCTTTGAATAAGGGAACAACGGCCTATGTGAAAATAAATTCACTCCATGGCCTCTTTTATATAATTATTCTATCATTTGTTGATCTCGCTCTTTTTTCTGATTTGCTATCAGTTCAGGTAACATTTCGACGAAGCTCGAGTAGTGTATCCTATCTAAACCAAATTCACAAGGATTTATTGCCAGCTACATTTTGATTGCCGGAATTCGTTAACTTTATTAATATCTCGGTATGTTGTGTTATTTTTTTCAGTTTTTCATATAAGTAAAATTCATAAAAGTAATGTCAACTATCTTTAAAATATTTATTTGTTCTGCAGATGCTTCGTTGAGCATTCGCTTAGAATAAATTCAACTGATTTCCCGTGCAACTGTTCGGTACTTCGAAGATGTCTTCGTCTGTTAACTAGAGATTTCTTCGAATTACATCCTGTTGGGGCCGTTTTCATTGCTGATGCAGTTGCACCTAATAACATCCGTTCATATTTTTAGGATAAGTGTCTTAATAAGCATAAGATTTTTTTTTAGTTTTATGGATTAAGTGTTATGGAAAAAGTATTTGGCACTTATTACGGGTGTCATTTCACGGGAAAAATGAAGGGAAGTGACGAATTCCCATCCACGATTAAGTGATTCCTGGGCAAATTGAATAAGAAATCACATCACCGTGAGTGACAAGTTATGATTTCACTTCGTTTTCACCGTGGTAAGGGCTTTTGTTTTGACCACGAATTGAATGCAATAACAGGGTTGTTAATCAATAACTCTATAACGTCTTTTTGTATACGTCTGCAATGGTAAATTCGCATAGCAGGCGTTTACAAAAAGACATTTTCGGCTTTTTTTATTGACAACCCTTGTTAATATCATTAATTTCACACAAACCAGATTTTTGCATTTATATTGTCGCTAGAGGTAGAAACCGAAAGACCCACTCGCGACAATCGATTTTCTCGTGGTGTACGTTAAAGATAACGTCGCATCTATTGCGAACTATCGCGCATAGTTTAACGAATATAGCGCACTAGATGCGACGTTATGTTTAACGTACATAACGAGAGTAAAATCGATTGTCGCGAGTGGGTCATTTCGGTTTCTAAGTCTAACGACAGTTAATATAATGCAAGACTTATTTACTATATCTGTTGAATTACCTTTTTATTCATAGATTATGGCAGCAAATACATCTAATCGCTGTATTTTTACTAACTGCCACAACGGAACAATATGCCGTATTCCGTCTGGAATCAAGAAGTTTTTGCTAATCCACCATTACTACTACGTTCCACAAAATTCAAGAGTGTGCCAGGAGCATTTACGAGGAAACGAATGGGAAGAATTATTGGATTCTCTTCTCCCAACCTAATCCACGATTTCAACGGCACCCATACAAAAGAATTGTTTGATAGTTTTAGAGCTGCTTTGCAGCAAAATGCATTAGATTTCGAAAACTTGTTGGAAATGGACAAATATGAACTGTATTATTTAGTAGGATTTGAAAGACAACAGTTCAAACAAATTCTTACAAACAGATGTGACACTCCTGGTACGGCTTTAGAAATATATCTTGTAAAGTTGCGTAGTGGTGCATCAAACTAAAATCTATGTGCATTGTTTAAAATGAGCCGACGGACACTTGAACGACTACGCAACAAAGCCAGAGAATGTTTATTACTGGAATTTGTACCCAGGCATTTAGGATTTGATCATATTGACCGAGAAAGCGTGGTGAGAAGAAATCTCATGATCCCAGACGCAATACACGGAAACATGGATGTTTCACTGGAAATGTGAAAAGCAATCGTCATCTGCGATGGCACGTACGTATATATTCAAAAAATCAGTAACTTTTCTTTCCAGCGAAAGTCGTACAGCCTTCATTAATACGATAATCTATTAAAACCCTTTCTAATCGTTTGCTGTGATGGAAACATAATTGAAGCAAATGGTCCTTATGTAGCTACAACGTCGGATGCAACAATTTTGAAAAATATTGAGTATATATTTTAAGTATATTAAGTATATGTTCTGAATTGGTATCTTAGGCTAGGTGATGTTTTATTTTGGACAGAGGATCTCGGGACGCTATGAAAGATCTAAGTTTATTCGGCTATGAAGCAGTGATGCCACATTCCAAGATGCCGGAATCAAGACCAACTGACAACGGAGCAGGCCAATCGGTTGATTACCATCTGTCGATGGGTGATTGAGGTAGTTAATGAATTATTCAAGCGAGGTTTTCAAGTTGTTCCTCAAGGTTATTTCAATATCACAATAGATCAAAGTAATGGTCGCAGTGATGAATATACCCAACACGGAAAAAAGTTATTTCAATCAATGTGGCTATGTGGCATATATTTGAAGATTTCAGAGTGGCAGCAACCCTCATAAATGCGTTTCACCCACCTGTTGCGAACAACGCACGGGCTCCCGACTTTCTTGATATCATTAATGAAAGAATCAACCTGCCCAATCGATTGTCTGTATACGTCATAAAAAAACTAGGTGGGTAGAGAGGGAATAGGTAATTATTATTGCTCATGCATTTCTGGCAAAAGAACAGGATGTTGCGCACATATTATGACTGTAGTATAGTTTTTAAGATACGTAAGATTCGATCCTAACATTAACCATCATGCTTAATTTTTGGATAATGTAATTTCTGAATAAGCAATATAACAAAAATCTTTATTATCATTTTTCAAATATCTGGGAATAACAATATTATGTTTCACCCGAGGTTTCACTTACTTACATCAACATAAAATAAAACATTTTTCGTTATGGTTTTTCTTTTGAAAAACTACCACTGACGTTTTTTAATGAACACTAAACTTCCTCGATATGTGACGTCCTGCTGATTCTAATAAATGTTACATATGATTGCTTTAAATCAACCAATATCCACAAATGATTTGATTGATTGATAAAACAGGTTGTCTTTATTTTTGTCATATTATTTAAAAACATTGAATTATTCATATTACTTTAGTTTTAATAGCGTTTTTAGGTTGATAGACTGACATGTGAGACATCATTTTTTTTTTCAATATACATGAAAAAAAAAGCAAAAACTGCTCAAATTCGTTTAGAATAAACGCGATAACTTTTTTCTCCCACGATAAAAAATGCTAACCCCATACCAACTTTTTCTTGTCTTAATGAGACCTTTCAAATGAGATATATGTCATTTGTGTACATCACAGGACCGTATTTGCCCAATCTCCTTTGCTCACCGAGTTCCTTTTTTTTGCCGTTCGACGACATCGGGAATGCGCTCTCGGATATATTGATTTGGTGAGTACGTTCCAGTTGAAGATTGTTCTTATACATTTCTCGATTGCAATTTCGAGGGGACGTGGCTGCTTTTGTGGGCAGTGCGTTTGATGGTCGGTTTGATAGTATCCTTGTAAATATAATGTCTCATGTCCAAATAACCTCGATTTTCGGTCTATTGATTCAATACTTTAGTATTTTATTTTCAAAACATGCATTATGTCATTTCATGACACATAAAACAAAAGGTGTGTGTATAGGACCCAATAATCTAGGTTATTTTTATTTTGTAAAACATCTTAATTTTTATTATATTTTTCATTTAACTACATATTTTATATACATTATATATTACATGATTATATATAAATTCATAATGTAAATTACAATAAATACTGGGACGGGAGGGAGCATCAGGGCATCATTGAAGTTGTAACTGGTTAATGGAGTGGAGTGCCAACCGGAGTCTAGGAGGGAATGTGTACCGACATTTCAGATAGTTACATTTCACTCCAACAGTTGCAATGAACTTGACGCGCTCTTCTTAAACAAACCATCCCGTGAAAAGCTTAACATGTATTGCGAATATCGTTATTCGTTTTGTTGGATCATATTGTTGGAAGGAGATTCTCTTATTCCCTTGGGTTTCGCGTAAGTGCCTCTGCTTACGGGGCTTCATACAGCAGTATGTTGAATTCAGAATGATGACGGAATTTGATCTTGCTGTTGAGTGGAGCCGCATGCTAGGATGGTGGCTTCTTACATACATACATACATACATACAATTTTATTTATTTCTCATTCATTTTCAGCTAAAATGCATTATTATGAATAAAATTAGACAAGAATGATATAATTGCTGAGATCCAGAGTCCACGTCCAGCACGCGGGCGTTTAAAGGGTTCCCTCTATCTCCAAAAATGCTTGAACAACATTATCGCGACAATTCGGTTGACCGGAAATCGCAAATTACATACCATGCATATATATTTCAAAAGTTAGCATTTCTCATAAGCATTTTAATGAAAAATATTCAATATTGGTTTTACTTGATTTATTTTCCGTCGATATTGTTTTCCGTGCTGAGCACCAATGCTACCGACGCCAAGGAGGCAGCTCCCACACCTGGACCCTACCTATCGACCCATCAACTCATGAACCGGAAACCAACGGTTTTACTTCCCATCCGAAGGAAGGCGTGATCAGAGATGTTATGCCTCAGAACATCCCGGCAGCGCTGACTGGGATTGAACCCAGGCCTGCTGGGGTGAGAAGTAATCACGCTTACCACTACACCACTGGTGCCGCTTATTCAAATATATTAAGAGGGTAGTTTTTCGATAGGGTTAAGATTTAATTTTAGGCCTACTAAGCAATCTCTTTTCTAACAACTTATTTCGTGTTCAAAAATCGATATTTGTGGCAATGCTGCTGCTACTACCTAATTGAAGTTCATTATTCTTAGTTTTCGAGCACATCGGGTTGGCACAGGAAACCGCTGAAGTGTTGCAATGATAAGCCCTTCGGATTTGGAGGATCCAAACCAACATTTTCCGTCGAGTTTCCTTTTGCTGCTTCGAAGCACCTGCTACCAATTCTCAAACGCTTTTCATTGAAACTTGGAAGCAGCGAATCAGGAAAAATATTTCAAGTGGAATTAAATCGCAAATTTTTGTTTTCAAAGAAAGTATCCCTTTTCTAAGAATAAGAAAAAGGGAGCCGCCTTCGGCATGCTGCTTGGTTGTACATGAAAACATGAAAATACTTATCCGACTGTGGCATGGTGGGCGGCCTGTTAGTATTCAGGAAATTATTTTCCATGGAAAATATTTGCATCAGCATTGTTGATTGCTGCTGGGCGTTCAGGTGATGTGACTATTATTTACACTTTCTGTTTGCTTGACAGGGCATGGCTTACGTTTGAGAATCTAAATAGATGCTTGCGAGTGATTTGATATTCTCAATTTATATTCTTACAAAAACAACAGCATATCAAATCCACGCAGAAGTGGATCTTCTATTAAAAGACGCTTTCATTTCGATCGATTTCAATTTGTCATCTAATGCTCACAAGATTTCGAGGCACGTGATAAGCAAACCCAACTCAAGCTATGAATATTTCTCAAAAGATCTATCGCTAAAACTCCTAAACAAAAAGGTCTCCCAGTTCCACCGTTGATGGTTGCGCTTTTAATTACCTGGCAAGCCATTTAACATTATCATTTTCTTTGGTGTTTTTAGGCGTTCCATCTTCTCGTCATTACAAGTCTGCTGGGAAGTGGTTATTCATATCACAAAGTAGCTTGTCTTTGACGTGGCTACATTATTTTCTTCATTATTCGGTAGTCACTCACATTGACTTCAACTCGCTGAACCTTGAGTTTGTTACGGTAGCAAATAAATTGCGTGGAAAGAACTTGAATGAACATAATTTCGGCAATGAAATTCGACAATTTTTGTTTGATTAAGAAAAACAAGCTTGGGAGTGTCCTGAAATTGAGTAGGATGTTCATAAACATGAAAATATTTAAGCATAATTGGAAGAATGGAGGTATACTTGACCCCATTTGCCGAAATATGTTCAACTGGAACTTAGTGACATCGCTTGACCCGAGCAGGAACAAATTTCTCTATATCCTAAATTGGTATGGATAAGCATGACATAAGAGTTAACATCCCAAAAAAATAATACCAAAACAATGTTCAACCAATACCATTCCAAAACCAAATTATGTAATTGCAATACCAAAACAATACCATACAGGTATGCAAATATAAATTTTTGTTATTTACAAAGTATTTTGCTTGCAAGTTTTTGGTATTTTACATCTTATGTCATGCTGACCATTACAAAATTTTGGTATCAGGTCAGAATTAGGTATTCATTAGTTATTTTCTTCTGATCGGGTAGCACTGCACAGTGGTACAGAATGCAGATTTAGGTGGAATGATATGTTTTGAGCCTGAAATTGAAACTTTAGACTAAAAGTCTCTTCTACAAAGTTGTTCCTTATAGTTAGGCCCTCATTTTTATGACAATGAATTCTAGGGTGGTTCCTATTATCATTAAAATCAAAAATCTAACTTTTTTGTTTGAATAAATTAAGGTATACATTCTTCGGCAAAGTTATAGCTGAGCTAATTTTAAGCAACTTTGTTGAAAATAACTTTTTTGTATCTCTTAAATTGGCCGATTTAGAGCTATTTTCTTGAATTGAGTTAGGGTGGCTCTTAAAAAAACAGTTTTTTTGCTATATTTTTCTTGTTTCGAATTCCTCAGCAAAGGTGTCTTCAGATAACTTTTAGATCTTAAAAAGGCGGAAATTTTTGCTGCACAAAGCTTGTCAATATCTTTCGCCGATCAAAAGTTATTGACGTTTGTATACTAAAAATATGCACTTTTCAAATGTTAATATCTCTGGTTGGGGCAAACAAAAAAAAAGTTTTTTTGCTGCATTTGAAAGGGCGTATGTTATTCTCAATAATATGAAAAAATTGGAGGTATGTTATTTTTTTAACTCGTATAAAATCAATTTGAATTTATTCATATTTTTTACTATATTTGAGTATATCTTTTTTATTAGAAGAGATACAGGCAACAAATCCAGCTATAAAACATTCGTCTTAAAGAGTTTTGCCGAAGAATGTATACCTTAATTTATTCAAACAAAAAAGTTAGATTTTTGATTTTAATGATAATAGGAACCACCCTAGAATTCATTGTCATAAAAATGAGGGCCGAACTATAAGGAACAACTTTGTAGAAGAGACTTTTAGTCTAAAGTTTCAATTTCAGGCTCAAAACATATCATTCCACCTAAATCTGCATTCTGGACCACTGTGCACTGACGGAACGCAAAAGGATCGGTAGAAGTTTCAGAGTTGGACAGATTTTCAAAAGTATCAAGTAAATTTTAAAATTGGAAGAGGTTCGCAGCTCAGGCACGGGTTCTTCTATGAAAACGTCATCCATGTTTTTCTTGTAGCTTAGATCAAAAGGCTTAGCAGAAATAAAAGTTTCAGGTTGAGAGCTGATGGTATAAAAGTTTACAAGAGTTATGCTCTTCAAAAGCTTCCTATCTTCCGTTAATGATGGTATCTGTTTTTGTTTGAATCTTATCTTTTACCGTTTAATTAAATGTTTATTTACATTTCTGTGCATTCTTACAATTTTTGAGAGATGAACCAGCCGATGGCTGAAAGTCTCGTTAATAAAGAAAGATAAGATAAAGATAAGATTCTTACAATTTAAGTGATGTATATTTTATATTTTCACGATATTTTTATCATAAAAGAACAACAGACGATGAATTTTTAGAGTAAGTTGAGTAATTTCCTTTTAATTCTAACTTTCTAATTGCCTATGTTTTGACAGACCTACCACAGACAAACAGACGTAACTCTTTTAATAAATTTAATACACTACCGACATCTCACGAGCTATTCGCGGAAAAAAAATCTTGCTTGCCAAGTCTCAAGCAATGTTGCATGCAAATTCGATAGAATTTATAGAAATGTCATTGGCTTGATGAATCTCCCACCACAGCGCTTGCATCGAACCAAGCGCTGTGGTGGGAGATTCACGAAGCTAATAATATTTAAATTGAACGTTAAATGCATGTACGACGATAGAGGAGAAAGAATAATGTCTGTTTGTCGGTACTATTACTTATTTCGTACACCGTTTGCAGATGCCATCCGTGTCAAAAACATTATCGCCAGTCAGTAACACATTCAGTCACAGTTATTGAGCATGGTTCCTGAACTATAGTGTACAGTTGTGTCCTCTGGGCGGTAGATTAGTTAGTTAGGTAGGTTACGATTCTACACGTTGTAGTTTCATTTTTATACCTGTGATCTTGACATTGTTACCTAGGGGATGAGTACTTAAGAAGGTTAGGTTTTTGATAAGTTTTTGGTGGGAATGACACTGATGAAGACTGCACATTGTAGTCAAAATACGTATCTGTCATGGATAACAAAATAATTAAGTGGAATTACTTGGAAGATAACCTCTTTTTGCTGTTTCATTCGAATCAGAATTAATGCGCACTCATTAAAGTTTAATATTAGAAGCCATTAAATTTTGTGATTATTGTGCGGTTGTGAGTGAAGTGATTCATGTAGAAATTATGCGTTAATTTTCGGTTATTTTTTTTCTCTTGATCACAACACAGGTAATTGCTGTTAGATATTTTTGCAGACAGTGACAAGTTTGGTCACCCTATATGAAAAAGCATGAAGAACGAATAGAGTCAATCCAAAAACAATTTTTATTATATGCACTACGTAAGTTAGGTTGGACGGCTTTTCCTCTCCTGTCATATGAAGCACGTTGCTTGCTGATCAGCATTCAAATATTGAAAGAACGTCGGGATTACGCAAAGATTTCTTTATTAAACAATATCATTTCGCAACGCATTGACTCAGCTGATCTATTGTCAAGGTTAAATTTGTATGCACCTTCCCGACAATTACGCAATCGACAGTTGTTCGCACATGAAGATCCATCGGAGGTGCCGGTGCTAAGATTTTATATCCTAGACAAATGTTAAGTTCCGAATTCGCTATTGTCGTCGTCGTTGTCGCCGTTGGCAGTACCATTTGTATATTTAAAATAAACCATCAACCGCAGAAACTATATGAATTATCGCGTATCTCTGTTGTTCATTACATACCTAGCGAAAACTTATTCATATTTTGTCGTGGAATGTTGTGGATTTGAGACACTCGATGACCCTGGAGGGATCATTTATGCTTTCTGAGCAGAAAATCGTGGGTTTAATCCCAAGCTCTCCTATAACATAATAAACCAGCATAAAGCGCCATAATAATCAAAAGTTGAAATGTTTAAATCATTATCGCATTGGAACTATTACCTCTCAATAAACCATAAACTTTAAAATGCACAAACACTTTATCCAATCTAAGAAGTATACCGTAACAACGGAATTTGATACCAAAACCGAACCCTTCTGCAAACCCTACCTCATACATCCAGAATCGCAGTGCAGAGGTGTTCTCGGCTCGGTGGATTCAGGTTTCATAACCACAAAAATATTGAAATTCAATCGAGAATTTGTTCGTGTTAATTATAATGTCACGTGTATAATACAAGCTGTTTTTTTTTCTATATAGAAAAGGACCCATCGATGTTTATGATGTGAAGTTATGATCACATTAAGCGTTTCGCCGTCTCAAGTCGTCAATAGGTCTTAAGTCGTCCTGTGATGATGATGCCCCAAGTAACAATTTTGGGTTTATGAGGGTTCTGTAGGCCATGATTTAGACTTGTAGAATGCTATAAAACCGCGATGAAACCAGCAATGTTACTTGGGGGGGCACCTCTTACCTTTACAGTGGTTTGAGCGGGACGATTTATCTTTAAGATAATTAAATATGACATTTTAACCAGGTTAGCAAACAAAATCGAACTGGCTACAGTTACAGATATAAATTCCCTCTAGAGTTTACAGTTACTTCACAACGTTATAAATGTGGAAAAACTCAGGCGTTCACGTCTTAGTTCACCATTTTGTCCACCTAAAATATTCATAAGTATTTCAAGCGATCAAAAGTTAATGAACAATCATCAAAGCATCCTATTACACTAGCAACCCCGCAATCTGATGCTATCATAATTTTCAGCAATATGCTAAATATAATCTCAGCAAACAAATTAATTGTTTGCTGAGATCTCAGTGAAACTTATTTTTGCCGAGATTTGCACAGCCGAGCTCGGTAGAAAAAAAAAACTAAGTGTGTTTGAAATGCAATGTCTCTTAAATTCTGTAAGTGTAGTTTAATGTGTGTGGGCATCGAATTGAACACATTTATTCCTTTAAAATATAATGAATTTTGTGAAGCATAGGTCAAGAAATGTGGTGTTCTTATTTCATCCGCGTTTTTAGTATTATATCTATGAAAATCACTTCCCCTTTCAATTCAATCACACAAATATCAAGGCAGCAAACCGTTAAGTACTTTAGAAATGAGCACCATAGTCAAATATACAATTTTTTGCTTCACCGACAATTATGTTAAAGCGTCTAGCATCAAAGTTGAAGAACTAAATCTATTACATCTCAAAATCAAACGCATTATTTTATTCTGCAAGCGCTGTAATCTCGATATTTGTGTTGCATTGGCCAACAATAAAATGGAAGGGTAAAAGTCTAACTGAGGAGATATGATAGCTGTATTTTACTGGCAATAGTTAAATCGTTTTGTAATCGACATAGAATTCCATACTTCTTAACAATTTTCTTTATGACATTGTCAATGTGAGAGTTGAACTCAAGCTTGTCATCAATAATCATGCCAAGATATTTAATCTCTCGTACACGATCAATAGCATTATCGTCTATTACAACAGAGACGTTCTCATTTGCTCGATTCCGCGAAATTACAATGAATTTAGTTTTACTTCTATTCAATCTCAATTGCTTATACTTCAATCAAATCTTCATTCAAGTGTGAAACGGCATCATCTAAATCCTTAACTGCAATGAATAACACAGTATCATCTGCAAAAGATTAATGTCGCAATATCGTAAAACACGTCATAAATAATTAATACAAAATTAATAACAGGGACACTAATACATTTTCCTGGGGCACTCCAAGGTTATTCCCAACAGGACTGGAAATATAATCATTTAAACAGTCCTTTGAGCTCTGCCTCACAAATAGCTTTCAAACCATTTATATGCAGTACTTGTAACTCCAAAGCGCTTGATTGATCGTAATAATAAGGGCCTAAAAATTGTTTCAAAAGCGCGTTTTAGATCCAAAGAAACAGCAAAAATCGTATCTTTACACTTCAAGTTATTATCCCACTTCGCAAATATCAAATTCAACGCGGTTTCACAAGAATGACCTTCCCGATATCCCGATTATTCTGGTATCAACAAACTATTACTATTTAAATACTCCAACAGCTGACCTTCCACAACAAGTTCTAAAATGTTGATGGGACGAAACTCTTCGACTTTACTAGGGATTCCTTCCAAATTTGTAGGACATGTCCAGTCTGCAAAGATTCATTAATAAGGTACAGCAAGATGTGGACATGAAAGCAATCTTGAATAACTTTAGCATTAACATTATCTACTCCAGCCGATTTTCCTAATGAAAAGCAAATAACTCTAAGTTCATCTCATGTTATTGGGTGAAAACCTTCAAATTTACAACTACTTTTAATTGGCTGTTTTATTTCTTCAGGTTCATCGACCAAATCAATGAATTGATTAATCAATGAAACACTTTCAACAAAATAATCATTAAATTTAGATGCAATTACTTGTTCTAACTGTTTTAATGTGCCATTAAAAGTTATGAACCTCGGTTTTCAACTACTAGGTTTTAATAAAGATTTCAAAATTTTCCATAACTCTTTGCTGTTGTTTTGATGCTGGTCAATCTTCCTTTAGACATATTCACAACGAGTTTTTTTTTTATCGATTGTGAATATTTATTACGCGGATTGTGTACCTATTCCAATGATTGTCACTATTTGATCTGCAAAATTTGTTATACCATTTGTCCCTTTTCCGTTTAAGATGCAAAAGTTCCAAATTGTACCAGCTGTTCGAGTTTTTCAAAGAAACAAACTTTTGCTCAACTAATTGACTGGTACACTTTTCAAAACGTTAGTAATAACAGCTGTAGATTCATTTAAGTCACCGGTCGCGAATGGAAAATTCACGCTTCTCTCAACAAGATTTGAAACAGCTTGCTTCGAATATATCTTCCAGCACTTCAATTTAAAAAAAATTATCGTTATCGTCAACATGGTCTAAGACATTCACCTTTGCCCAAAGGTTATTGATATCATAGCTCATTTCCATCATCAAGATGATAAGGTACTAATGTACGGTTGAGTTTGTTATCTGATAAATATTTAAATCGATACATATCTCTAATCCACTTGTGCTCGGAAAGCATTCCTATCACTAAGAAAAATCCTATTTGTTCAATCCCTAAATCAACATTAGGGCTTGAATAAATAAAACACAAATAGACTATCTGGAGAGAGTAAAGAATCAGGCGGAAAAACTCCATCTTTTCAGTATTAACACTCTGCTGTAACTCTCGTCTTTGTCGTCGGTATTAGGGATTGCTCTCCATTGGGTCCGATTTTCCCCTCCTACATAATTATATCAGTTTTTCCTTCCACGAAGATGACGTATTTACGTCGTTATGCTTCTACTACTACTACTTCAAACACCAATTAAAGCTTAGAATATGGATGTCACCTACCATCCGCAATTGATGCCAAAAAACGCCTGAACGTGCAAAAAGTGTACAGGAATCACCTGAAGAGTGCGGCTATTTATTAACAAACTGAACTGAGCTTTTAAAGGCGAAATTAACTACATATCAACTACCAGCTTTGTTAGAAAAGAGCGGATAAATGGCAGGGGAAAAACCTAATTAGCTGCCGTGATCTTTGGAGGGTTCCTGTATTATCCATCGCACCATTATCGCCCCTTGTTCGTTTGGCTATAAATCAGATCCATTCGTGTTCGCGCACCTCCAATTAATTATCGAACTTTTTCCTAGGATTTTCCCTCGTTTTTATACCGATCCAGCAAAAAGAAAACCATCTACCTATCTCAAACGTGCACAACACGGCCACTGAGGATAACTCAGAGAGATAGATAATCACTTCTACTCAGAGATATGGAGAAATTTCTAAAAACTGTAGGAATTCAGCGCTGAGTACCTGCAGTTTTTAGAAATGTCTCATACAACTGAGTAGAAGTGACTCTCTCTCTCTGAGTTATTCTCAGTGGTCGTGTACACAACGGAAGATTTTCCGCTTTCACACAGCCGGACCGAATAAGGACGGTGTGGGTAGTGTGACTGAACAAATTTTGTCTCGTTTTTATCACCTCTAATAACGACACGACTTGCTTACTTTTGGTGAACTTGTTAGGGAAAATGGTATTGCCTACGTAGCACATTCTTGGCACTGGTACAGAAAAACAGATTTCCAAGGCGCTGTTGACACCATGGTGGCAAAATAGGTCAAACAAAAAATCGTACTTGGCGCCAAAACAAAATGTTGGTATTTATTTTTTATTCTCATCCGATCGTAGAAATTTTTAGACTTCCTGGGCATAGAGTATCGTTGTGTTGGTACACATAAATTTGAAAAAGCTTAGCAAGCTCTCCATACACAACTGTGAAGCGAACCTCACACGTATCAATATACTGACGCTAAGAGGAATTATTTACAATAATATTGAAGATTTAAATACAGAAATATTGTCTATTTAGATGTATTGACATCAATATAGAATGAATTGACAATACGATTATTGTCAATATAATCAATCAAATCAGGGATTTTGTCTTAACAACCGGTATTTCCCAGACGATAGTCACAAGAAAATTATACTGAAAAGGCAAGTAGAAATAGGCGAAAAGCAGAGTTTTCTATTGAGGTGATTGTAAAAAAGTAGAGTTAAACAGAGAGGAAGAGAGGAAGAAGTTGCCGCGTACCGTTGAACATACAGGAAATTACCGTCACCAAAAAAACCCCGAACCAGATCCGACCGTTGCCTACTGAGAACCGATCGTGTGCATAACTAACCGCCATTTCAAATTCTCCATCGCACCCACAGGACCTCGCGGTTTTACCGTAACGTTTACGGTATAAACGTATTTTTTCAGAGTCGACCACGCCAAACGCCTGTAGTGTGTCCGAATTACAGTTCGTGAACCTGATCCCACAGCTACAGTGTGCGCCACCAATCCAGGCAAGCCAACTTACCCTTGTGGTTCGTTGAAGCCTCGAGTCCGTCACCATACTCGAGGGGCGTACGGGACAGGTAGAGCCGTCCACCCCTGGCTCAAGAAGGTGATGCGGAACCAGAGGAAGGAGATGAACGACGAAGACGGCAGAAGTGTTTGTAAATAAAAGTGTATACTTATAAAAATATAGTGGGAGTTATGTCTTGAGTGAACATTAAATGTTTTCTTGGTTCGCGGAATGGTCACGAGCGTGGAGGCTTGAAGACGGGGGTCTCATCAGTGCTGAGAGTAACACCGCACTGTCACGTTACTGTATACACCAAATTGTTACGATCAAATAAAAGGCTTACTATGTATGCATAGGAAAGTGGAACCAAGGGGCAAGGGGGTGACCCCGGCGTAGTGGTTAGCATCCATACCCCTAACACCAAAGTCACGAGTTCACCCCCGGACAAGTCATGAATAACCCAAGAGCGCACACAACGACTGCAGCAAACTAGGGAGGCCGCACGGAAATTCTACAGTCCTCAGAATTTTCATTAACATTGATGAACTCTACGGAAGGAATAAAAGACGACTCTCTCATCGCAGAAGAAAACTATAATGTAAGTACAACTAGTCTTCCAGAAATCTTTTTGCCTTCTCATCAGAATTGCCAATTCTGGTAAATAATAACAAATAAAATAATTTGTCAACCGACGCACTTACAACAATTTCTTCACAGAATGCAACTGAAATCTTGGTTTACTGTCAAAATTTTAATCGCATAAAAAGCCCAGCCAAAATGAAGGAAATAGGGGAATTTACGTATTTTCGTCAATCTAAGCAGCGTCCGCACTTCTATTAGCATTTTTTCAGCGTCACGCACATATATGACGTGTCTGTTTGTTAACATTCATCTGCTGCTTGCTTCTCTATCCATTCCAATCGACAGAATTTTTCAAAACGGTTTGAAAGCGTTTTTACAACGCTCCAAACTTCTCAGGTGAGTGTGACTATTGTCGGCAGCCTCTTTTTCTTCGGCAACCTTCCCATTAGAACTGCGTGTTAACCAGCTGTTCTATTATCGGCAACTCGAAATCAGCCCCATTTTGTAGTGCGTATGCTTCATTTGAAGAAAAATCTGGCATAATAGGATTGCTCGGTCGTACAAATATAATCAGATTGAAGCTGAAATACTAAAGAATCCTTTGGATACATTCAGGGAAGTGTGTTGATGGGAAATTATCGTTTAAATTTTGGTTGCCGAAAACAGTCAATGGGTGCCGAAGCCGACATTTACCCTATATAAAAATTTATTAAGCTCATCCTTTTGGGTGAAATCTCACATAGCAGGTGAAACACACGTGTTTGCTTCAGTGTATTTTCCATCCGAAAATGCTGATAAAAACACTTATGAAACATTCTTCCAAAATACTGAACAAATTATATCTCTTCTTTCTCCTGAGGTAAAGGTTCACATCAATGGAGGCTTCAACCAATGCCATGCCAACTTCGTTCTGGACTCTGAAAATGAAAGTATCTTACCCCCAGTCGTTGGGATAATGAAACATTGCAGTTCATTTTCGACAAAATTGCTAATTTAGGATTCAACCAAATCAATCACATTAAGAACCAACAAAATTGCTATTTAGACTTCTTACTTTTTAATATTTATGAAGATTTCTGTGTGACCGAATCATTAAACCCATTGTGGAAAAACGAAGCGTTTAAATATTATTTATTTGTGCACGAATACCAAACACACAGCGAAATGTCGAAACTGCTGAAAACATCTTCCACCAAATTTTATCAGGAATAATTTCAGAAGAAATACATTTGAAGAAAAAAAAAAGACGCTTCAGAAGCATTAAAAATCCAGTCGGTATAACAGACAAATAATAAAATTAAAAAAAAATTGAAAACAGAAAGCACATAAACATTACAAAAAACACAATAATAGTGAAAATTTGGCTATCTATTTGGACATATGCGATTAACTGGATTTAGCCATTAGTAATGCATTTGTGAAATTCAATTCAAAAACTGAACTTGTAATAAAGTTCTGTCAAAAAAACTTCTTCAATTACGTAAAAACCAAAATAAAATATAATAATTTTCCATCAATAATGCAATTTGACGAACGTGTCGAGGATAGCTCGGAAAAAATGTAATCTCAAGACCAACAATTTAAAAGGCCTTAACTCCATTTTGTAAACAAACCTTGCAAGGCTATTTTCTTGCGAACCGAAGGCCGCAAAGGCAAACCAACATTATGAACAGGTAGGGGAAATTCTCCTCTACCCGATTGTGGTTTAGGTTTGCGAATGAAGGTTTCGGTTCGCGAGAAAATGGCCTTACAAAGTTTGTTTACAAAATGGAGTTAAGGCCATTTCAATTGTTGGTCTTGATCTTTTTGCAATTTTTTTTCAAGAAATCTATATATATATATATATATATATATATATATATATATATATATATCTATTATATCCAGAATTTTCAAGGGACGTTGGCGTCAATCAACTTCAAGTGCAGGATATTTTGCAGGCTTTAAAGAATTTAGACGCCTTGAATGGTCCTGGACCTGACGGAGTTCCTCCAGTATTTTTATAAAATCTACATAGTAATGGAACTCACTGCTCCATTGTTTTGGATTTTTGATATGGAATACGGAGCCTTCCCTAAAATATGGAAAAGCTCATTTTTAGATCTGGCCGGAAAACTGACGTACGTAATTATCGTGGAATAGCCATTATCTCTTGCGTTCCAAAGCTTTTCGAGGCAATTGTAAATGAAAAATTATTTCTTCAAACCAAAAATTGAATTGCTGACATGCAACACGGCTTCTTTAAAGGACGTTCGACCGCGACAAATTTACTTGAATTTATAGACAATGGATAATGGAAACCACGTAGAAGACCTCTCTACGGACTTAAGCAAGGCATTTGACCGAATTGACATACCAATGCTACTCCTCAAATTGAAAAAAAAAATGGAATTGAGCCAGGACTCTTGAAATGATTTGAATCATATTTAACTAACCGCCAACAAATAATTAAATTCAATGGATAGAAATCGACTCCAATTCAAGTCACCTCAGGAGTCCCCCAAGGCTTTCACTTGGGACCTCTTATTTTTATTCTGTACTAGCTGAGTGTGCCCGGTCTTGCTCGGGATTCAATATTAGCTTGAATTATGCGCCGATTTAAAAAAAAAGCATGCTATATTGTACGTAGCCCCCCCCCTATTATCTAAGGGGCTACCCCCTATTATTATCTCCTTATACCCCCACACTCGCCCCCACATGCCTAATTTGGTTCCATTTGCTTGATTAGTTCTCGAGTTATGCAGAAATTTCTGTTTCATTTGTATGGGAGCCCCCCCTTACAGAAGGGGGAGGGGTCTCGAACCATCATAAGAACCTTCCACGGCCCCAAAAACCCCTGTATACAAATTTTCACGCCAATCGGTTCAGTAGTTTCCGAGTCTATAAGGGTTAGACAGACAGACAGACAGACAGACAGACAGACAGAAATTCATTTTTATATATATAGATGTAAACGACATTTTCTCTATTCTCAAAAAAAAAAATATTAAATTGCTACTATATGCCGACGACATGAAGCTCTTTTTTGGAAATAAAAAATGATGAAGACATCAATATATTCCAGAGTGAAATACATACACATATTCTACACATGGTGAAAAGAAGCCTATTAGAATTGAATATAAAAAATGCAACTTAATATTATTTAGCAGGAAAAGAACACTATCAAATATTTCAATTCCATTAAGAAATCAGAATGTAGAAAAATGTGAAAGAGTTAGGGATTTAGGGATTATCTTAGACTCCAAACTAACTTTCATAGACTAATAAAATACAATAATTCACAGTTCAAATAACATGCATACTAATAATTTACAAACCAATATTTTAACTCCTACGGAATCATAACTCGTAAGAAGTAAAAGTTGAATAGCAGACAATATTTTTTTATATTCTTAAGAATACTAAATTTGTATATGTATTTGTACTAGTCTACATCGGTTGATGAAAATAAATAAAGAAACTAAAAAAACAAGGAGCAAGAGAACTTTGATATATTTGAAAATATCATCAAATATTTCTAAATAACATCGAATATATTTCAGTATTTTCAAAAACTATAAGGGTTTACTACCCCATTTCCGGCCTATTAATCACAACCCACACTTAGTCTTTCTTAATCTAGCGCAGTTCAGCACCAAACGAAATGTTATCATTACTGATGGCTTCCAAAGTTATTTACCTTTCCGTAAGTACCGTAAGATTTGGTAAAGAGAAACCAATCGTTGAGATACTGTCAAAAGTCTAACACTACTTCTTGACGCCAAACTCGGCCTAAGGATTCTAAACTCGGCCTAACGCATTGAAACGCCAATGAATTCACTTTGGCCTATCGAGTAAAGATTCTTTTGTTTTGGGAATAATGGGTGCAAACCTTCATATCACGCGTTCTCATTGACTTCGTTCCGTAGCTTATTAACTAAAGTATCGTACCAAACGCATAATTGACATGTTAACTCTGAAATCATGGATTTATTTGAAGTTTTCTGCTCGATAGGCCCAAAATGGGCGATTAGGCCGAAGTAGTTCTCTACCCTACATGTTTTTTTTGTGCTGAAAATTTGTTCTAGGTGTACTTTTGTTTTCAAGTAAATATTTGGATATTTCAACTAAGGTCGACCGCCCCCCGAGTGAAACCGAAAAAAAGTACTCAAGGCTTTCAAACTGACAATTGGAGCTTTTCGTTCAAGTCAAACGTAAACAACTTTAATGAAAAAACCCTCTTGAGAAATTCATTGGAGTATATTAACATTTTCCGGAATAAAGCATTATTCAACGTTGCCACGGAGTGCTCTTTTGATTGTATCGTCATTATTGAAGCGAACTTAATGTTACTTTCCTTATTTTTTGCAAATTTAACTCCAAAAATAGGCACACATCCAACACAACCTTATTTCGCATCATTCTATTTGCATGAAATTTACAAACCTCAAAGTCAAATATCAAAACATTTGTTTTTTCAACTGAAACCTACCTCTAGGCAGCCTACAGCTTTTGGTTGCACTTTAATAATATCCCGGCGGCCTGCAAGCCGGTACACGTATCGCCATAAAACACTACTACTTTGGTACAGCACTTACGAAACTTTCGAATTTCGAAATTTCATTCAACACACACTTCACGATAATACCAACCGTCACTTTCTATTTTTTTTTAATCTGACTTCCTTTACATTCCAACCAGCAACGCTTCCACGGTGAACCGTACGTGATTTTCCATTTTTCTTGTTCAAACGGAATAAAACGCTTTTCTTCAGTTTCACTTTCTACGCCATCCATCGAAGAAATGCTGACTTATAGAATTTTCCATCACACTCGTCAAGTACCCTATGTACATATATATATTACTACACGTTCTACACTATTTATCATGGTTGGCTTCACTTCCTTTGGCGACGGGTCAAAATGAAAATCCGCGCACATGAAGCACCATCTCGAAGAAAATCCGCATGCAAAACAATTTTCCAAGTCAAACCCAAAAGAGCACCTTTGCCAGCGGATAAAACCGTCCTCGGCAACTTGTTGTCTGCCTCCTCGAGAGTTCTTAGCTACTCAATTTCTTTCTATTATTCCTTTGGCCGGAATATAGCTACGCTTGCAGCAGAAGACACACGGCACAGCATCTGCAAAAAACACCGACCCGAATAATCCTCGACCGTTTGATTAGAAACAGACCGAGGAGGACGGGACGGGAGCTTTTAGAACACTTTTCCCAACCATCCGATGATGGTTTCCTCCAGTCCTACACACCGGGAGAGTTTTTCCTCCCTCTCAGAAAGCTCCGTACAGAGCAACGCACCAGTTCCAGACAAAGTGAACTGGAGAGTGCACGCACGGTTGCTCAGCTCTTGGTTTGCCGCGATTCCGTTCCGATTTTTACAGGACCAACGTAACCGAACGACTGACTGGAGAGAGCCAGCTGCTGCAATCTTTTATAACAAGTAATAAACCTGTCGGTGTAGCGGGAAAGCGTTCGTCTGTCTCGTTTAGCCAGCCCCGACTGGGTGGCATGTGGGAAAAATAGAGAGAATGGGGTTAGATGGGATTTCTTTTTATTGGCTTTAATAGAACGCATGCTTCATTGTTAGCATCAGATGTCACTACCAACATAATTTAAAGCAATTTGTTGTGTATGCATAATACCAGGAAATGTAGATATAAAAAAAAATAATTTCATTTCAGAAAATAAATTGGTAGCACCAATTTATTTTCTGAAAGTATATTATTTTTTGATTAAATTAACTATGGGCGCCACCGGCAGAGGTGCTATCAACTAACACATATTTGAATTGACCGTTAAATGCGTGTTCGATGTACAAGATGCGAGTATTATGTCTGCTTGTCTGTGGTTCGATGAAGATTTGCAGGTTTTCAAAAGATATTGTTTTCGTTCTTAGTGACCTTCATGGCCTATTAAATGATCAATTTATTTTTCCAAGTGCTAATTTCATACGTTTCTTGTTCATTTCTTATTTTTTGTTGAGCGTTTTTGAAATTTTCCCTGGGACTTTCATTGTACTTTTTGTGTCTTTTTTTACCTTTATATTGCTCAAACGGCATTTTCTAGTGCTCTTTTGTGACGTATATATTGCTCAAACAGATGTTTTTAGTGCTCTTTTGATTTTGTTTAATGGTACCTTTTTCAATGAGACCCACATTTGTTAATCTTCTTTATCGACATCGCCTTTGTTAGCCAAGACACAGTATCATTACTTATCACTGTCTTGAAAATACCATATGGAAATTGATCTGGGTTATTGGCTCATAAACTTTCAATTTAAAGGAATTTTTCCTGAATATCATTGAATTTTTTTTAATTTTATATTGCGCAGTGTTCGTTTTTAATTGCTCATTTTTACTTTCCTGCATGAATTATTTTCATTTCTTTAAGAACGATTCATATTTTACGATGGCTCATCCTCATGTTCAAGCATACATTTATCTCCTGGTTTCTAGAACTTTTTCAGTTTTTAAAAGATATTTTCATTTTCTTTTTGGGGAAATAATCACGATTTTACAGCATATTTGGATTTAAACAGTGATAACTGTGCGCATTGTGTTTGCATTTAAAATTTATTTATCGCGGTTATTCAATATGACATTGCTCATTTTGCCACTTTTATGGGAAAATATGTTCAACTGAAGGTGACGTAGGTGAGTTATGTAGTGCTCAAATTTCCTAATTTAGTGGAGACTCATCCTTATTTAATTGAGCGTATTCTATTTGCTATTGCCCTTTTTGCCATTTTCACCGCTCACATTAAAATTTTTAAAAGAACCTTTTTATTTGTTTATTGCCTTTTTCATAATTTCTATTGCAACTTTTTTATTGTTTATTGGTGCACTCCTGTAGTATTTAGTGGCCAATTTGAGATTTTTTATTGCTCATTTCGCTTTTTTTCTATTGATGATTAATTGTGCTGCCATACGAAACTGTTTCAAGTGTGTTACTTGATCTACTTTAGATCTCAATAATAAAACTCAACTGATTAAATGTACTGCTTGGATGACCTCTCAAATCATGCATCACATGGGAGGAGCAGGCATGTTACACTCAAATTGGTGTGAAGTTATATGCAACGTGATATTGTATGAAACACTTAAGCAAAAAATCTAACTTGTGTTGTATTTGTTGCATGAGAATTCCATAAAACATTATGTTTCTTGAAACATTGGTGCTACAGAGTGTGAATGTTATGTTTTTGTGACTACTATTAAGCAACGACATGAAGCTCTTCATAGAAATAAGAAATGCCTCCGAGGCAGAAATATTTCAGAATGAAATAAATCTTTTCTACACCTGGTGTAGCAAAAGTCTACTCCAACTCAACGTAAACAATGTAACGCAATAACATTTAGTAGAAAAATTGGAACCCCTTGCATAAACATACATGAAGGAAGCGAAATAGCAGAGAAATGCAAAATTGTAAGGGACTTAGGCGTAATGCTGGACACCAAACTTACATTTGCAGAAAATTATAACACAATCATAATCAAATAGTATGCTGGGCTTCATACACTATAAAATTACTGTACACTACATATTGGACTGGCCCACATTTATATGGGGGAAATTTTTTAACATTTTTTTCAACCCTCTGATTTGTACCATTAGGTGAAAATTTCAGCTCGTTCGGATGTAACACGAGCTTCAAAAGCAGTTTCTACTGTATGCACTCCGCAAGTTAGGTTGGACCGTATTTCCTCTGCCATCTTACACAGATTGATGTATGCTCATAAATATCCGAACATTAAAAGGGCGTCGTGAATTGGTTATGATTTCATTTGTAAACGATATCGTATCACATCGCATTGATTCAATAGAACTATTGTCATCCTTTATATATACACCATTTAGGCATTTAAAAAATAGAAATATATTTACTACAAACCGCCATCGTATGAATAATGCTAAATTTGGACCCTTGATGAAATAATGGACACATACAATAAGCACTGCGATAACATTGACTTTAGAATTACAAAACCAAATTAAAGCAATTTTTTAATTCCTCGTCTAGTAGGAGTTTTTTTTTCAATTTGTGACAAAGTATTATTTTTAATACTTAATCAAAATTATAGAAAATAGCACTTAAGGCAACTATTGTAAAACGGTCCACACTGATTGACGCATCACCAAACACAAATATCCAATACGAGGAATTCCATCCAGAATGAGCTCAAAATACCTAAAATCGTACTCGACCATCTTCGATTTGGATGGCACTTGGCACATGTTTTCAGTATCATAGACCCAGTATTTTCCGTAAGAGAAAAGCCCATTTTGTCTCAAGAGTAAGTTTTGAGAACGGCCTATGTGTTTTTGCACACATATTATTTAAAAAATACAGTTTTTCCTTGATTTGACCCATCAAATCATGAACCGGGGGCCAACAGCTTTACTTGATTGATCCCAGGCCTGCTGGGGTGAGAGATAATCACGCTTACCACTACACCACCGGCGCCGCTTGAAAAAAAATAGTTAAAAAACAGTTGGCTATAGAGAAAAATTGATTAAGAGAGCTATAGGGAACTAATTGAGCGTTTTTTGAAAGATAAAAAAAATAAACTGATTTTTTTTTTGGTTTTAACAAAAAAATCAAAAATAACTATTTTAAGAATTCCAATAACAAAAAAAAAACCTAATATTTAAAAGAAATTTGAAAGAAATTTCAGGATGAAGCCAGTTTTAATAAAACAGTTTGTTTAAGAGCAACTTTTGAAGCTTTTTTGAAACATTGATTATTAACAAAAAGAAGAACACTTTTATGACAGAAAAGGATTATAAATCATTCGAAACCACATTGATCATATGAATGAACTATCTAAATGTTACCGAGAAAAATGTTTTCGAGTTATTTTAAATTTAGTTTCAACATAATCAATATTTGTATGCCCTTTTCATAAGATAAGCATGATTCTCCATCAGCAATTTACCATCAAATTATCTTTAGACAGTTGAACGAATGAACGACCCGTTTAAAATTTACAGGGGATTGCTTTAAATATAGAAACCAACACAAGTTAAGTTGCACTTATTTCCATTATCAAGCGTAGTTTCATCATACTTAAGTAGTTAATATTGATATGTACCTATCCATCCTGTTGTTTTAGGTTCATTAAAATGTTCTTCTTCTTTGGCTATTACAACCCAACTTTACGCCTGCTCTCAGCTGAAATCTCTGTTAAGGAATGCACTTTTTTCAGGCAATTGGTGATAATATTGGGCATTTGTGTAACTTTCATAAGTGAGCTATTGAATATTGATAAAATTGATTAGTAAAAAACGACCAATCGATTGGCTTGTGTAGAATTAAAATCCATCCGTTATTGACACAGTTATGAGTGGTAAAAACCAGATCACTTTTCGTAACGAGGTCAATTTTGGTTTTTTGAAATTGCACTTCCTGAAAGACGTAATCGTACGTCAAAAAATTCCCATTAACACACGTGTAACATCTTTGGTTTTACTTCGTAAAGCAGCTTGCCAACAATTCGGTCGTTTCCTTCTACCGGCCTGAGCGAGCTGTATTTCGAAGGCAGTTTGTCATGAAAAATGGAAAAAGATTATATTATTGCTTTCCAATTCTGACGCGTTATCATTCGGCTCGTCATTTTGTCATTTGGAGATATTTTTGATTCCTTGATCACGACTGACCTAATGCCTTTATTAGCGAAACATTTCCAAGATGATTCAAATAAATTAAACTCATAATTTACGATCAATTTCAATGTTTATAAGATGTTCTAATGGAGACAGGCCCGGCGTAGTGGTTAGCATCCATACCTCTCACGCTAAAAGTCACGAATTTTAAAATCTCATTCCCGGACAAGACACGAATGGCCTAAAATGTGTTAAAGTGACAAAAAAAAAGCTGTTCGACACCCTATGAAATTGAATGATCTGATTGGTCCTCAGATCAACCACGACTGGGACAATGTTGTTAGTAACGAAACATATACATAGAGTTTTTTTTTCGTATCAGTTGCACTCCATTTTTATGTATACAGGATGATCCAGATTATCCAGATCATGCTGGACTTC
>NW_027041197.1:115000-120000 GCF_037179485.1 Ochlerotatus camptorhynchus
AGTATCGATTTCCTCTCCGCTTCTGTTTGGAAGCTTTCTCGGCTCTGTCAATCACTGTCCGAATTGCATCCACCGTCGATCTCCCTTTCCGGAATCCAAACTGTCTCTCCGACAATCCGTGTTCACTCTCCGTGCATTTCGTCAGCCTGTTGAGGATGATCCTCTCTAAGAGCTTTCCTACAGTATCCAGCAAGCATATTGGCCTATACGATGCAGGATCCCCCGGCGGTTTTCCTGGCTTCGGCAACAGCACAAGCTTTTGTACCTTCCACCTATCAGGGAACTGACCATCGTCCAGACATTTCTGCAGCACCATCCTGAACATGTCCGGGAACGTCTGGATCGCCGCCTTCAACGCCACGTTGGGAATTCCATCCGGGCCGGGAGCTTTATTCGCTTTCAACCCTTTCGCTGCTGCTATGAGTTCCTCGTTGGAGACTTGTTCAACGTTGTCTTCATCTACCTCGCCATATGGTGTAGGTGGCCAGTTCGTTGGGTCATGCTGTGGGAAAAGTCCCTCCACGATGACTTTCAGCTTGTTGTGACACATTTCAACCGGCATCGTTGGGCCTCTGATCTTCGCCATCGCAACTCGGTATGCGTTGCCCCAGGGGTTGGCATCGGCATCGCGGCACAACTCCTTGAAACTATTTGACTTGCTCAGCTTTATCTTTCGTTTCAGTGCAGCCCTGGCCTCTCGGAACACCACCCTGCGCTCCTCTCTGTCTGCTTCTGTTCTTGCTCTCTGAGCACGCCTTCTGGCTAGAAGACAAGTAGCACGGAGGGTGCTAATTTCCTCGTTCCACCAGTAGGCTGGACGCCGCATGTTCGTTGGCTCCAGTTTTCTCGGCATAGTTGTGTCACATGCCCTTGCTAATAATTCGGTCAACTCATTCGCGCTTAGGCCCGGGACGCTGTTGTCTACCCTTAGAGCTTCGATGAAGAGATCCTTATTGAATGCCTTCGTCTTCCACTTCCGCTCGCTTACTTTCGTCCTCCGCATTTCCACCGGTGTTCGTTCGCCGATACTGTACCGGATCGCCTGATGGTCACTATGGGTGTACTCCTCGCACACTGTCCAGTTCATATTTGCCATTAGCGACGTACTGCAGAAAGTAACGTCGATAATGGATTCCCTACCACCTTTGCGGAAGGTGCTGATGGTTCCTTCGTTGGCCAGACTGACGTTCAACTTTGCCAGAGCTTCCAGCAGGCTATACCCTCTTGCGTTGGTACATCTGCTCCCCCAATCCACTGCCCAAGCATTGAAGTCTCCTGCGATGACGACTGGTCTCCGTCCAATGAGCTCTTCGGTGAGCCCATCTAGCATCTGGTGGAACTGCTCAATTGTCCATCTCGGGGGTGCGTAGCAACTACATACAAAGATTCCATTGATTTTGGCGATCACGAAACCTTCATATGAGCTTGCCACCACTTGTTGTATGGGATACCTGCCCATGACTTGTATGGCCGCCATTCCTGCTCTATCCGCCACCCAGTTACGATTATCGAGAGGGACTCGGTATGGCTCTGCAATGATTGCAACGTCGCACTTTGTTTCCGTTGTTGACTGCCACAACAGTTGCTGTGCTGTGTTACAATGATTGAGATTTATTTGGGTTACCTTCATTATTGCTGGCCCACCATCGCCTTCTTGAACTCAGGGCACCTGAAACTTCCCGTCACATGGCCATTTCCGTCCTCCTTTTTGCAGAGCATGCACCTCGGTTGCTTTGTACAGTCTTTTGCAACGTGCCCCTTCTCTCCGCATTTCCTGCACAGATCAGATCTGTCAGGGCCTTTGCAGTGTCTCGCCTGGTGACCGAAGCCCATGCATTTGTAGCATCTCTCCATTTTCTTAGATACCCGAGGAATAGCTTTCAACGGGCACACTGACCACCCAACCTTGATTCGGCCAGTCTTCAGCAGCTCGTTAGCTGCGTCCGAAGAAAGTCGTATCGACGCCGTCTGCGTGCCACCATACGCCTTTCTCAACCGAATTGCCATCGGTACGTCTCCCAGGTTGCATTGCACCTTCAGCGCAGTTTTCAACTCGTCTTCTGTTGTGATCTCGTCCAGATCCCTGCACTCGACCACTGACTCCTGGGATAAGGCTCTTACGTTCGCCGTCTCGCCAAGAGATTTTTCGACGAGCTCCTTAAAAGCTGAGCTCTTAACCGTAGGGTCCCTTTTCAGCTCGAATAGCATCTCGCCTTTCTGGGTTCGCCTGGTTTTCACCACATTCTCGCCTAGTTGTTTCAACTCCGGATCCTCTCTCACTTTCCGGAGGAGTGCTGCGTAGGACGTTTTGTCCTTCGCCTCAACAACCAGAGCGTCACCCTTGCTTCTCTCCCTACGAGGCCTAGGCTTCTCCTTATTCTTCCTGTCTTCCTTCTTCTTCTCTTCCTTCTTCCTCGCTGCTTCTTCCTTCCTCCTCGCTTCCTCTTCCTTCTTCCTCACTTCATCTTCCTTCTGTTTTTTCTTCCTCTCCTTCTGGTTCTGGACTTTACGCCACGCACCATTTTCTCCCATCTCCTTGATGCCTTCCTCGTCGTCCCTGCGTTTTTTGGGCTCCTCCTCATCTCCTGGCGTGTCCCTATCTCTCTTTTCAGGACGTGGATTTGTGGGTCCCTTCGGAGTCTCATGTGCTTGAGCCAGTCTTATGTTCTCCTTGGCCTCCAACAGAGCCTTTTCGGCATTTTCGGCCCTTTTTCTCCACTCTTGACATTCCCGATCTGCCACTGTTATGCCGGATTTGATACCGGTCACAAGTTGCTTGATCTCTTTGTGTACGTTGTTTTTATCCTTCACGAACACATAGAGATCATCGATCTTCCTCCTGACCTCCGTCATTTTGGTTCTCCCGAGCTGCAGTTCTTGGGATTTGCTACTACTGGATATTGGTGTGAATATCTGGCTTAGCCCAACGCCTGGCTGCTCTTCTTGAAACTTACTGCTGCTGCTGGAACTCGCAGTGACCCCCAGGTTCGACACTGGTGATCTCTGCAATATCCCACTCCTTGCGAACACGTTTGCTCCTCCGTTTTCACTGTCTGGCGTATTGCCGTCGTTCTTCATATTTTTTTTGGTTTTTTCTTTTTCTTCATTTTTATTTTTTTCTCCAATTTTATCCATTCTGATGGGTCCCCCCTTCGGGCCGCTATCTCCACTCGTTGTATGTAGTCTCCTATCGTGATCCCATGGTTATCTATGCAAGCAGGGAGGCCATGCTAGGGTTGACACGGTCCTTCATGGGGGCCGTGTTCAGAGCCAGATCGGCGTAAGTCAGGAATGTTACATCTGAGCCTACTACTCACCAATCACCAATTGGTGACGAGTTTTGAACGTATCCGGAGGCCTGCCAAGGTTTTACCGGGACGGGGGCAGCCGCACTATTAGCCCACTCGCCATTTCAAGAAGGTGTCACCCTTCTTTACTTAGGGAGCAGAATAGCACGACTGTCAGCCCTGTAGCGTGGTATCCAATCCATTGTACCGTGTCGTGTCCATAGTTCCATGCCGTATCCAGTATGCCGTAATAAGGATCTTACTGGCGTCGATCCTAATGTGCCGGTTGGCACTCCTGCGGGTTGACGAAGCATTTCCTCTATCGCCGTGTTATGGTTACCGCGCCAGTGTTCGCGTCGCACCCCCTCACTTTGCTATTGTCAGAAGGACAACATTGCCCAGGCTACACCACGGGGAGGCGTGAGGTAGGAACTTGTGAGAACCAGAGCTAGGTTGTCTACTCACCATTTGTAGCCCTGTGTGTGTGTGTGTGTGTGTGTGTGTGTGTGTGTGTGTGTGTGTGTGTGTGTGTGTCTGTGCCTGTGTGTCTGTGCCTGTGTGTGTGTGTGTTTTTTTTTTTTTTTTTTTTTTTTTTTTTTTTTTTATAGTAAGGTTTAGGAAAGCTTCAAGAAGCCTGGCCTGTAGTGAAGGTGGCACGGTGTGGTATCCACTAGTTGCCTAGTGCAGCTCCACTAAAACCCATTCCTTACTCTCTCCTCTGCCTGGATCCCCCCGGGACCACTGTGAAGCGACTACTTCGGGGGGTGGCTGTGCTCATGCACTTGTCGTACTCTCAGCGCTAGCTGGCGTTGCTAGATCGCTGCTCTTCTCTCCATTTACGCTGCAGCTCTGACATAATCTGTGTGACTGCCCTGCTGACGGCATTCCAAGAGTCCTCCTCTCGACACATTTCATCAACGACATTCTCCACGTTAAGGACGGGCATCTCCGTTCGCACTGCCTCGAACCTTGGACAGTCAAAGACCACATGCTCCGGCGTTTCATCGACGTTGCCACACTCCGGACAGAGGGGTGACACTGCGTGTCCGAACCGATGCAGGTATTTCCTGAAGCAGCCGTGGCCAGACAGGAACTGCGTTAGGTGGAAATTGACTTCTCCGTGTTTTCTGTTCACCCAGGTCGAAAGGATCGGTATTAGTCTATGTGTCCATCTACCGTTCTCCGTCGTGTTCCACTTTGCCACTTAGCCAATGACTCCACTCTCACAACTTTCCGTACTCTTCCGGCTTCTCTCTGCCTGTAGCACTCACTGTCCTCCGCCAGGGTGATGCCGATAGGGATCATACCGGCGATAACGCATACTGCTTCCGACGAGATGGTTCTGTACGCACTCACGACTCGCATGGCCATGAGCCGGAACGTACTGCTCAGTTTCCTTTGGTTCTGCTTCGTTTCCAGCGCTGGAACCCAGGCTGGACCTCCATATCTCAGTATCGATGATGACACGCTGGCCAGAAGACGCCTCTTGCTACTGCTGGGACCAGCGTTGTTCGGCATGATTCTAGCTATCGCGTTGATGGCCTTCGAAGCCTTCTCACAGGCATATTCGACGTGGCTGTTGAAGTTTAGCCGGTCATCGATCATCACTCCCAGGTATTTTAACACACGCTTCGAGGCTATGGTGTGCTCCCCGACGGTGATTTCTGCCCGCTGTACCGCTTTACAGTTACTGACCAATAACACTTCCGTTTT
>NW_027041197.1:125000-170309 GCF_037179485.1 Ochlerotatus camptorhynchus
CCTTCGTAGTGGAATAACTGAAGACTCAAGCCATAACAAATTCAATGTTGTATTCTTATTGCTTATGAGGTTTTCTGATTATATGCTCATTCAAAGTTTCATATTCTAAGAACTAAATTGTTTGAGTTTTACCCATCTTTTTCTACATTCATCGAGCATTATCAAAGTTACCCCAAATCAAAATACTGAAGTTCGGTCACAAAACTAAAAAAAAAATGTAAATGCTTTAATTTCCGTTAAACAAATTACAAACGAATTTACTCTTAGATCCTCAGTGCTTGTTTCAAAAATATAAAATTTGAAAAACATTCATTGCTGTAAATAATATTTTGAATATACTAAAATATCAATGTTACTCCGTTTTACGGTATCTCTAAACGGTTATTTTTGACAGCTGGTTTTGAGTAGGGCTCATATATGAACCCGTGGGATCGAATCGATTAAACGCAGGACATTAAAAAATATATTTTTCCCTACATCCGGCGTGGCGAACCCAGTAAATGTCAGAATCATCTCCGGAATTATTCCAGACTTTGACAATGAACCGTTATCAAATGTATATCCTTTTATGGTCATTTAGTGGTTGTTTCCAGCAATTTGGTAGTTAGCTGATGAAATGGCAGCAATTTTATTAAAAGGACGAGAAGCAACAGGCTGTTGAAGAGCATTTCCGGTGCCAACTAACCCGATTCTCCCCTTCCTGGAACCGAAAGCTTAGTGCACGCGGTAATATTATTAAACATTCCCATCAGTTCGTGAATTCTGAGCTCTCGCTCTCCCGCTCATCTGTAATTCTCTCACGATTTTCATCTTACTCAGCATGGAAAGCTCTCGTTTCATGAGTTTCCCTACTCGGCCTGATTCCATTCCGACACAATATGCGTGTGGCTCCTTTCTCGTGAATGAGACCCAGCATAAGTCATTCCTCTTTGCAGTTCCATTACATCGTTCTCATCATCGGGGGCCAGAAATCGGACATAACCGCCATCACCGGCTGAATGTGGACATTGGAAGGCTGTTTTTTCTTCATCAATGAAAATGAGACTTGGCTGTTGTGATATTCGTTGGAACGACCGACCGTATACTATCTGCCTTCGACCACATGTTGGTTTGGTTCCATTATCACCAATAGAGGTATTTTGAAGAGTAGAAGCGTTGAAGCGATGGAGAAGAGAACCGGAAGGTGAACAATTGTATCAAAAGTTAGTGGTGGGAAGGAGTAGGAAAACGATGGCTCATAAAAGCCACCGGCAATCGAGGAGGATGGATAGGGAATGGTTATTATTGGAATTTTCTAGCCGGTGGGGGGAAATCTGTTTGTTCATTGTGCTTACACTGCGAACAATGCTGAACCGATTGTATTCAGGTTGAACAACAAAATAAAATCAAAATAAGGCTGGAAAAATGATAATCAAGGCATGAAATGAAATACATGCAAGAAAGAAAGACAGGAACATACATAAGAAAATATAGAAAAGTTATAATATTGCATTTGGTTATGCCGAGTTCTTAGAATTTAAATCCATCAAAGATATCTCCCATTGCAACGTATTGAAATGGATCTAGATGATTGTGTGCTACTGCAGCATGAATAAATGAGCAGATCTAAATCTCCTCACCAAGAGAAAAGTTTTCAAATGCAGAATCCACAATACACGTTGCATCCGGATACATTGGAGCATCATCGGTACAAAAAAGCTGACTAGACATTGGACGTCTTTGTTTATCCGTTGATTGTGCACTTTTTCAGCATTGTTTCATAATCCATGCATATCTGATACCTTCAAACTTATGTTTACGTTCGGAAGGATTGTATTGATTTTCCGTAGAGGTGTTGGTATCGGTTATTTTGAACTTCACCAATCTATGTCGATGTCTGGTTTATGAGCATGGTGAGGCTCAGTCAGTATAAAATGGCGCGAATTTCTGTTTCACTCGTGCATATTTTCAAGTAGGGACATAGAGCATCATTGTCAATGTCACACAATATGAACAACTGTGGATGTGCTCACACTATGTTGAGTGCAGCTGTATTGTTCCAGCTGGGTGTGATAACCAAAAAATAAATATATTATATATAGAGTTTTATTGAAATTCAACCTATCTTCATTGTTAACCATGCAGACGATCTACGTGTTGGAGAAAGCAAGACGCATAGTTTCAATTTGGTAATAATTCATCGACTTAATCCTTGCCAGCTGCTACCTAAATACCAGGCACTCGAACGGACGCGGTCCAGTTGAGCTGCGGTAAAAATAGCCTCAACCACACTGACTGGCACCGATGACAAGCACGAGGAAAAGAGGCCTCTTACTGCAATGTGAGGATGGCGGATGGTGCGCGTGCACGGCCGATGAGATTGACTCAAAATTGAGTGGTTTGTCACTTAAAATTGCAAAAACGTAGATTACTCATAGGCTGAGTAAAATCTTCCCCGCTTTTCCTCAAAGTTTTCCTCGAATATGAGAAAAATCGACAAAAATTGTACTCTCTCGCTTTTGTTCATATTCGAAAAGTTTTTTTTCCGAGAAAATCATGAAATGTTTTACTCAGTCTATGAGTTACCAACGTTTTTGAGAGAACGAAACTCAAATTTGAGTTGGTTTAATTGTCCGTGGTGTACCTTTATTAGATTCATTTTCCTCTTATTTCCCTCCGCGAGGGGCTAGGGTCGTATGACTTTCGACGGTAGACCTTCGTCATCAATTACTTATTTTGATCAATCACAGTGTTTTGGATGGTTTCGGTAAATTGATGCTGCTGTCCCGGGTAATACGATGCTAATGATATAGCTATGTGAATAGCTGATAATGAGAAGGATGGCAATGAAGAAGAAGAAGATACATATACAAAATTTATTCACGGTATCAAGAGAGATCAAGTTACACGGTGCTATAAATAGTGACTACCATATAATCCAATAGTAGGTTTTCAGAATAAAACAATTGTAAATTGGCTTAACTTAGCATGTTCAATTAAGTGACGTATCTAGGAATCTAGACTTAACAATCAAGCCTGTCATGCGTTTATTTTTATAATATGGAATTTAAATGACTAATAAATTGACGAATAATGATTATTAACAGATGATTATCACTTGGTTAATCAAATTTCTGAAAACATCAGTTTAAAACATGATGATCATAGATTTAAAATTACATCTTATGTTGATTGAAACAATTTCTGTTCCTTGATTATGCAGGATATTTTTAACTCGATG
This sequence comes from Ochlerotatus camptorhynchus, assembly GCF_037179485.1. Classification (NCBI taxonomy): domain Eukaryota; kingdom Metazoa; phylum Arthropoda; class Insecta; order Diptera; family Culicidae; genus Ochlerotatus; species Ochlerotatus camptorhynchus. Next base: position 128,221 of record NW_027041197.1, read on the forward strand.
GCACGTTTAGGCAACCGATATAATATAATTAATGTTTACTATTATATTATGTTATTACCTCCTTATGGAAGGTACAAAGAAAACAAGAAAAATCGGTAGTTGGGAAAAGGTACCAGTAGCTTTCTCAATGTTTCATTATTTACCTTATTTATTTCGTTACATGCTTGCATTAAATACAATGCCATTAACAGTTATGAACGGCCACTCTCCCCCACCTCCCGAGACGCTATTCAAATCACGAGGTTTTCCTTTATCCTTCCTTGAATAGTTTTCCGTACTGAGCATCAATGCTACCGATATCAGGGAGGCAGCTCCCACACCTGGAGCCTACCTATCGACCCATCAACTCATGGACCGGAGACCAACGGCTTTACTTCATGTTATGCCTCAGAACATTCCGGCAGCGCCGACTGGGATTGAACCCAGGCCTGCTGGGGTGAGAGGTAATCATGCTTACCACTACACCACCAGCGCCGCTCGCGTGGTTTTCCTCAAGATCATTAATCGAAAACCTGCGTTAAAATGTCGTTGAAAATCCATTGCCGGCCCTTTTTGTTTTCACATACTGTGATGGTGGTAGCTGTTGAGAGTCCGAGTTCGTATGGCTGGACGTTTCGGCAGCCTCTGTCTCTTTATAAATCTCTTTTTGACGGTTGGTCTTGATGATCGGTCTTTGACCAAGAGCTCGGTTTTGTTGCCTGGTCCCATAAAAAAGTTTCCGTTCACCCATTGATTAGATACAATCAATAAGCAGCAACCCTTCACATTTCATTGCTGAAAGACTCAGCAGCATTATTTTGCTGGAAAGTTTGCTAAACTTTCATCAAGTCTAAAATCAGCAATTTTACTTTATTTTCCAAATAATTTTGGTATTGGAATTCACTGCATGATATTTGTTTACGTATTTGTTCACATTGAACAATGGGCCAGGAATTAAATTTGGCAGGAAATAAATAGCAACGTTCTGGTATTGCATCCAATTGAGCATGGGAAAAATCGTTCCATTTTGCATTCTCAACTCACTCACACGCATACAACATCAGAAGCGAACAGCAGCTTGTGCGAGCCGCACTGATTTCGTTCGTATTCGCATGCTTCTATTTTCTTCGATGAATGCAGAATTGATTAAAACAGACAGCTGAGCGTAACATGAATGATTCTGAGTGTAGTAGTGTGGATGATTCCTCTCTTATTATTTTTTCGATGCTGAGCCTTTTACGATTGCATTCTGCTGAGTGAGCTGAATGAGAATTTTGCAGAAAGAATCACTTTTTATTTTCTAGCTTTAAACATACATTGACACATTTAAATCGCTATTAATATCGAGAAAACTTTTATACTGTAACACATAAACATAAGCGTCACGCAAATAACTTAAAACTGCTGTGGCCAATTCAACTGATTTAAATCAGTGAGCCAAAAACTATCTGACTCGGCTATTTAAATCGTTAGCATTCGGATTTTACGCATTCAATCTGGTTCTTCCTCGCTAGAGAAAATTGTTCGGCTGCCTTTCAGTTTATCCTTCTTTTCTTCTACTGCTGTCAGTTCTGAGTCGAGCTGCAGAGTCACTTGGTAGGAAAAAATTACACTCGTTCAGCAATCTGTTTGTAGGCGAGGATGGCTATTTTGATTCTGTGGTGCTCGCGCGAGCGAATGAAATTTCCCATGCTTGATTATGAGTACAATTTGGTGAATAAAAATAGTTCAAGCATTGGCCACAAAGATGGTGCAACGATACAAACTCTTTTATTTCACAAGATAAAGGTTTTCTGTTTTGAGCAAAGTTATAGAACGTAACATTTTATGAAAATTTGTCCAAAACATAAAAGCTATGCATCTTCAAACAACTGAGATATTCGAAGTTTTATTAAAATTTTACTGAAGTTCACAATCGTTCAATAGAATACTTTTAAATTTTTTCCACGATCGTTACGGATCAATGTAATCTTTCCCATATCAGTGTTATTATTTTTAGAGTACTGAAAAATATATATCACCTGAAATTTGAGAAAAAATCCATGGTTTTCTGAATGAATTTTTGAAAAATTGAGCAAGTGAACGCACAATTTCATTAATCATTCAAAATTTACATCAAATAGACTCTAATTTCTCAAAATATTTCAGGTGCATATTGAGATATTTTTTAGATATTTGGATTTGAATCATACAATATACTGTATTATAAGAAATGCAGCTCATATTATTATATTACGTACATTAAGGTGGGTCAAGTTTAACTAGTTTTTTTTTTCAATTTGTATTGAGGTCTCCAACAATTTTGCCAAATTTGAATGAATTTGGTTATGATCTGCATTTGTGGGAGTCCTTTGAAAAATTTATAAAAAAAAAATTTGGAAAACAAATCTAAACTATTCTAAACAATCAATTAGACATTTACACTAAATGTTATTAACTTTTAACTTCATTCCAAGTGCACCACCCATACCTATAAGCTCATACACAGGCCTGTTGGTATGCGTGGTGCAGTAGGCCAAAAGTAAATGTTTTATAACTTTTTTTTACAGAAGACTAATCATCAATGCGCTCTTGAACAACGTTGTTATGCATACTTTTCCCAATCAAGTCTCAAGTTTGATCAAAATTGGGATTTTTTTTAAGTTTGTAAAGCAACAGAACAGTTTTCCTATATTTGTTTAAATAAAATATATTGTTTGGTCAAATCCAAATATCTCAAAAAAATATACCTCAATACCTCTGAGATATTTTGATAAAGTAAAGTATATTTGGTGTACATTGAATAATTGATGACCTTGCATTTTTTCAAAAATTCATTCAGAAAATCTTGTATTTTTTTTTTCAAATTTCATGTGATATACATTTTTTAGTACTCTAGCATTGATCTGGATTCAGTACTCTAGCATTGATCTGATTTGAATTGATCAGTAGCGATTGAGGAAATTTGTTTCTCTTCATTTTAGTGAATTCTAGCCATTGGCTAGTTCTTCACTAATAAAAGTATTCTTTGTAACGATTGTTCATAATATAATACTAAAAACGTTAATTTCAGTCAAATTTTATAATACTTCTTTTATCTCAGTTGTTTGAAGATGTATAACTTTTATGTCTCTAGAAACTTTTCATTAAATGCTACGTTCTACAAGTTTGCTCAAGACAGCAAACCTCTATGTTGAGAATCAAAATGTTTATATCGCTGTGCCATCTTTGCGGCCAAAGCTTGAACTACTATTATCCACCAAATTGTAGTCCTAATTAATCCAAAAAACATCACTCAAATCGTCAACTCAATTGAATACAATCCCAGAGCGTTATTATTTTTTCCTGCTAGATTTGTGCTGCGCGAATGGTTCATTTTGTTATCGGTTTTTTGCTCCCTCTCCTTTTCGCTATCATTCGCTGAGTTACTACATTTTTCCATCAAGCATTCGTCCTTCACCAGCTGCTTACTTTTGCTCGATGACTTGGGTGATGCATTCGACTGCGATTCGATTCGCAGCCGAATAGGGTTTTTGATCTAATTTCCGTCCTACTAAGGACATCCCGCACTTTACCACGCTTTTTGGAAAGGGTTTGAACAAAAAATGGAATGTTTTCATCAAAGATAACTTCTAAATGTATCCACCTTTCCATACGTACCGTTGGATTTGATAAAGAGTCAAACAATGTTGAGATATTATTAAAAATCTAACACTGCTTCTTGCTTCTAAATTCGTCCTACGCGTTTCAATTCCGTCCAAACGCATTGAAACGCCATTAGATTTTCTTCGTCCTATGGATAAACGGAGAAAAGGGGGATGCGCTAGGAGCGCTTCTTTTGTTTTGAGAACAATGAGCGTAAATATGCATACAATGCGCTCTAATAGGATTTATGTTGTAGCTAATGAACTAACGCATCGGGACAAACGTATTATTGTTTTGTGCATTGTGAAATCATTGATATTATTGATGATTTCTGCTCGATAGAACGGAAATGGGCGATTACGACGAAGTAGCGCTCTTCCTTAATATTCAGAGCGATGCATATGCTTATGGAACTGGAGATAAAAGCAGCTATGGATGGTAATATCGTTTTCGTTTTTCCGGCGTAGACTTAACGGTGTTGTGATGGTTGTAGGTTGTATGTTTATTTATGAAAAAAAAAAACATTGATGAATATTCTGAATAACTGTTATTTCATAATTATATTGATATACGATTTTACACTGCACCGTTGTCACAGTAGTGCGCTAATTACAAAAATAGCTTTGCCTGCTTAATCTGTCATTTCCCGCTTCTTCATTGATAAACGGAAGACATGTGGAATGAATTGGGAACTTCTTGGGATAATATGCTTTATAGGAAGCAATCAGAAGGTATCGATAAAGTGCACTCATATAACTTCTCAATTTCAAAGAGCTTCCAAGGAAAATCTAGAGTTTGTTCCAGGAGAACGAAGCGAATTACAAAACGAGGCTACTCTGTCCCGCTTTTCAAAACCTGCATCGGGGCATGAAATATACCGTAGGGCGCATGTCTGTTCTTCACTAATTTGTGTAACAAGTGGACAGCTCGTGACAACTGCTCAATATGACTAAGAAATAAGAAGGGTCACTCAAAATGCTTTCGTACGATGATAATAAGTCTGGTCGTAAAACGCATGATTGTTGACTAAAGCATAGTTCAATTTAGGTCAAACACATTTTATTGGTCATTTATCTACTGAAAAAGCGCTGATCGTGGCCGAATAACATATGTATTTGATCGGTAAGAGAAAGGATACAAGTGAGATTGATACAAAATGCACACCAGTAAGCTGCAGGATCATGGGTCAAATACATCTAAAGCTTTGGCTGAAGACCGAAGAGTAACTTGTAATACATTTGCAAAAACACAAGTGTGGATGTTAAATTGCAAAGTTTTTCAAAATATCAAAATTAAAAAAATAAACGTTTCTATTTTTTGAGAGGTTTGCGAATCAAATGTGCTAGAGCAGCGTTTCTCAATCTTTGGGTTGACCAACCATGACAAACCGGTTTCATGATTATTATTAGTGTTGGTTGTCATTTTTACGTTGTTGATAACATTGAAAAGCTAATTTGACGTTTTGAAAGGAATTCTATCCTCTCGGGGGAACAGAGATGTTATGCCTCAGAACATCCCGGCGGCGCTGACTGGGATTGAACCCAGGCCTGCTGGGGTGAGAGGTATTCACGCTTACCACTACACCACCGGCGCGCTGTCGCTCAAAGTTATTGCTGTTTAGATGACAGCATGACAATGGTTATCATCGTTCGTCGTCACTGGGTCAGTGACCTCCTGGCCGATGCCGTGCATTAGCTTCAACAACCTGGATAGCTGGAAGAGGCTGGACTCAGAGAACGTACTTTGTATCTATTGACTGCAAGCTTACGCATTGCTGATTTCTATCGATCCAGTCGATTGAACCCCTTCCGAATTTGAAAACTATACTAGAATTGGAATCGCTATCCACCATATCATTCTACATCAACGCTTCCATCAACCTTAAGTTTGAACTCAATTTCCACTTTAATGTACCATAGAGTTCGGTTCCCTTCGATCCAATCCGTTTTGGTAGATTAACTAACTCTCTAGTTTAACTAATTATGTTTGTATTACTCCATGCGTGAAGTTAACGATTTATATAGTTGAAGATGCTTAACGACAAACATCAGACTTATTGTGTTCATTATATACGATAGATGAGGAAATGAAAGTATAGAGTTGATACTCTAACGGAACTATCGTCGTTAAGCATCTTCAAATATAAATTTTCTAACTAACACCTTATAATTTTCGCAGCACTCAAAATATCGCCTCTATGTATTCGTCCGTTGAATCTGACACGATTAGCAAATATCGCAGACTTACTAAATTTCCTAGATTTTCCTTAAAAATCTGCTCAAGTATGAAAAAAATCGAAGACATTTTTACTCGTAGACTGAGTAAATATTTTATCCAATTTGCTCATGTTCCCGCAAATATTTGAAAAATGTTTTAAAAAAATACTAAATAGTCTATGGATGACCTGCGTTTTACGAATTTGAGTTAATAGATTTCAAATTTGAGATGGATTCTGTGGCTATATAATGCAAAGTGGAGCAATGCAAAAACAAGACTTGTTGCGATAGCCAGAAATCTTGCCTTTTTTTAGGCAGCACATTTGGATACCTAGCTGTAGTAAACAGAGTTAGTGTGGAATAGAAATGAGTAGTGAGTGAGTGAGCGTGAAGTGTGATAGACCTGTAGTAGATAGAGTTAGTGTGGAATAGAAATGAGTAGAATCGAATGAACGTGAAGCATGATAGACCGTATGTAAACGAGATCTGATTGGTTCTGGAATTTTGATACAGCTATAGGTATAAATATGAGGTACCTAAGCTCGTTGACGGCCCACCATTCGTTGCTAGACCGTCTAGCAGTATAGTTCGTTCGTTCGTTCGCTTCGCTATCGAGTTTTTTCTAGTTCGTTTTATTGCTACGTTCGCGTCGTGGAAGTGCCGTCATCGACAGGCGCATTGGCAAGTCTAATTGCACTTGCCAATAAACAAAGCATGGTACGCAAGCGTACTACTGCTCCTGAATCGGAGGGCCCTAGCAAGAAGGCCCAAACGGATCCCAGTGCTGCTTCGGATGACGTAGCAAATCGGCTGCTACAGAGCAACCAATTCTCGGTGCTCGGAGTAGAAAATGGCGGTAGTGACGCCGCTGAAATTGCGAAAAAGGAGAGGATTCCCCCGCTGTTTACCCCGATGAAGGACGTCGCCCAGCTTAGGGATGAGCTGGCAAAACGCAAATTGTTCCCACGATTCAAAATCTGTAGCGTTGGAACAAAGATCATGTGCTCCAGCCTACAGCAGTACAAGTCGGTCGGTGACCTGCTGAAGAACAGCACAGTGGAGTTTTACACTCACGATTTGCCTTCGATGAAACCATTGAAGGTTGTTTTACGAGGTCTGCCGTCGTACGAAGCGGCTACCGTAAAAGATGAGCTGGTGAGGCTCGGATTGAAACCAGAGGCAGTCCACCCAATGAATCGACGGCCTATGCCCAATACCAACTATCGGACCAACTGTTTCTGGTCAACCTCACGAAGGGCCCCACCACCCTTGCTGCGCTCAAGAGCAACATACGTGACCTGTTTCAGGTAATTATCGACTGGGAATACTACAAGCCGCAACACCGTGTTGTGACCCAATGCACAAGTTGCCTCTCCTTCGGCCATGGCACGAAGAACTGTCATATGAAACCACGCTGCGACAAGTGTGCTATGGCCCACTCGACGGCGACCTGTGCTCAAGCTGATGACACCGACCCGAAGTGCGTGAATTGCGGCGGAACTTACCGTGCCACTACTCGGGACTGTCCCAAGCGAACGGAATTCATCGCCATGAGGAAGAAGGTGGCTACTAGCAACCAGCCAGGCCGGCATCGAAATAAACGTGCACCACCAGCCATCACGGACGAACAATACCCGACAATCCATCCTCGTCGTCTGGTCCCAACCTTCCACCGCTACCTCTCAACAACAGTCAATGAGCCGCCCCTTCAGCTCAGCATCGCCTCACTACTGCTGCAGCTCTGCCAAATCAAGCTTCTGCCTCGGCGCCTGGACTATCGTATGCACGTGTTGCCTCAGGTGACTCAGTTGACGAATCTCCGTTAACATCAGAGGAACTAGTAACGCTGGTTGCAGAGGTGATCGTCATTCTGCGCACCTGCAAGACTCGATCTGAACAGCTTCATGCTGCCTTGTCACTCGTCACCAAGTATGGACAGTGAAGCTATAAAAATTGCAGATTGGAACGCTTGCTCACTAACAAACAAGCATAGAGAGCTACTCGATTTCCTCAACACCAAGGAGGTCGACATTGCTATCGTCACCGAGACGCATCTGCAGCCCGAACTGAACGTATTCCTTCCCGACTTCCGGCTCGTCATACTTGATCGCACCTGCTCTGGAGGTGGAGGAGTGGCCTTCGCTGCAAGACGGAACATCAGTTGCCGGCTGCTACTAAACTTCCAGCTGAAAACAATTGAAGCCATCGGAGTGGAGGTGAGCACATCACTTGGCCCAATCACCATCATTGCGGCCTACTGCCACAAGCAAACTAACATCAGGGACGGGTCGTCACTGGCCCTCTGCAAAGACATCATCAAACTCACCCGGAGGAGCGGGAACTTTATCATCGCTGGCTATCTGAACGCAAAACACCTAGCTTGGGGCAACGGTCGGAGCAATAGAAACGGCATCATCCACGATGAAGACCTGCAAGAGGGCCACTATACCATCTTGGCCCCGGACTCTCCCACCCGGTTGAGTCGGTCTGGGGTCCATGCAACCATCGACATTTTCGTAAGCAACATGGGACACAACGTCTCGCAACCTGTAGCATTCCAGGAGCTGAGCTCGGACCACTACCCGGTGGTGGCCGAAGTTGGATCCTCGGTAAACCGATTCGAAGCTTTCCGGCGCAACCACCATCGAGTCAACTGGGCGCAATATCAACACTGCGTCGACACAACCATCGACTACGATGTCCAACCGGGGACGTCCGAAGATGTTGACCGGTGTTTAAAACCATCCCGGGCCAGGGAACAACACGTGCCAGTATCCAGACAGGTGAGTAACACTCTGAACCTTGACAGCCCTACCAAAGATCTCTTTAGACTCCATAACACCATTCGTAGGCAGTACCAGCGTACTGGCCTACCTAACTTGAAGACCAATTGTAATCGATTAACAAAGATCATTCAGGCCAGGATGGTGGATCTCAGAAATAACGATTTTGCTAGTAAGATCCGCTCTCTCCCAGATTGTGCTAAGCCCTTCTGGAAACTTACAAAAATTCTTAAAAACAAGCCTAGGCCCATTCCCACACTGACCCCACTGGATCGTCCCGGCGACCCAGTGGTTCATCTGATAACTCCTGAAGAGAAGGCTGCCGCGATAGGTCAATACTTCGTCAGCTCCCATGATCTCGGACAAAACATCGTCAGCTCTCATGAATCTGAGGTTGCTGAAAATGCAACCAATCTTCTTCAGATTCCAAACATTTTTTCAGAGGAATCCGAGATTACGGCTGACGAACTGTTGGCCTATATCAAATCATCTAAAAACATGAAGGCTCCAGGTTTCGACAACATCCTGAATCTGGAACTCAAACACTTGAGTTCCATATTCTACAACCATCTGGCACTGATTTTTAATCAGTGCCTCAGATTTGGCTACTTCCCCTCGTGTTGGAAGTCAGCTAAAGTCATACCCATCCGGAAACCTGGGAAGGATCCGTCCTATCCTTCAAGTTATCGACCAATCAACTTTATCTCAGGGTTATCAAAGCTGTTCGAAAGAGCACTGTACCACCGGCTCCTAACATCTGCCGATGAAAACAACTTGTTACTCGAGGAACAGTTTGGTTTTCGGAAAGGTCGTTCGACCGTCCACCAGCTGACTCGAGCAACAAACATTCTCAGACGGAACAAGTCTGTTTCGAAAACATCTACCATGGCGTTGATGGACGTTGAAAAAGCGTTCGACAATGTCTGGCATGATGGCCTTGGTGTTCAAATTGCAGCAGTACGGTCTTCCAATCTTCCTAGTGAAGATCATAAACAACTATCTATCAGACAGGACGTTCCGAGTCTCTCTGAATGGCATCACATCCAGGCATGGAAAATCATTTGCATTCATTTCGTGCATTCATTTACATTCATTTGCCTCTAACTTTTTTTCAACAACATTCCGCAAAATAATGTAAAGAGCTTTGTAGGTTTTGTTATTAGCTACAACTTTTGTTAACAAGTCAAATCCGTATCTCTTATGCATGACGAAGCAGAGCGAACAGAAGCCACTACTGTTTTTCAGTGAATGTATTTTACATTCACTGAAAAACAGTAACAAGTTCTGCCCGCTCTAATTCGTGATGCATAAGAGATACAGATTTGAGTTATGAGCAAAACTTGTAGTTAATAACAAATCCTATAAAAGCTCTATGCATCATTTTGCGGAATGCTGTTGATGAAAAAAGTTAGAGGCAAATGAATGTAAATGAATGTATGAAATGAATGCAAATGATTTTCCATGCCTGATCACATCGGATGCTTTCAACATCGGTGCCGGGGTTCCACAAGGAAGCATCCTTGGCCCCATCCTATTCAACCTGTTCACCTCTGATATGTCGGCTCTCCCTGATGGTGGATCGTTGTCTCTGTTCGCAGATGACACATCCATCGTCTACAAGGGTAGGGTCATCGGAGCCCTGACTGCCAAACTTCAGAGAGGCCTGGACGTCCTGTCTGAATATTTCAACAGCTGGAAGATCCGTATCAACGAGGCAAAGACCCAAGTCATTATCTTTCCACACTCTAAATCTCCTAGACTTGTTCCGTCGGAGAATAACAAGATCTGCCTGAACGGCACAGTGGTGGAATGGTCCAAAGAGGTTGTATACCTCGGGCTAACACTAGACAGCAAGCTTCTTTTCAGGGAGCACGTTGACAAAACAAAAACCAAGTGCAACATCTTGATAAGATCGTTGTATCCACTTATCAACAGGAAGTCAACCCTGTCCCTGAAAAATAAGCTTGCTGTCTACAAACAAATCATCCTTCCTGTAATCGAGTACGGTATGCCAATCTGGGAGAGTTGCGCAAAATGCCATCACCTTAAACTCCAAAGGATCCAGAACAAGATCCTTAGGATGGTCCTAAACAGTCCCCCTCGGACTAGAAATTCTGAGATCCACCTCCTGGCTGGAATTCAGACATTAGAAAAACGGAGAGTATTCATCCTGGAAAGGTTCAGAGACACCTGTCTGAGATCAAATCATCAGATCATACGTGATCTAGCACGTTAGGTTAAGTTATACTCGTAGTTAGGTAGGTTATCACTTTTTTCAATTCAAATAAAACACATCCCCAAAGGGATATTCTGTAAACTAGTTGAAAAACGAATTAAATTAGAATATCAAATTAAACAAAGATGAAGAGCAGCCTGCAGCTCTGAACAGGGAAGGCTAATCAATTAAAATGATAAATCAATGTACAACCATAATCAACAGAAATAAACATAATTTTACTACTACTCGTTGACGGCAATCTTATGACGGACTGTGGAGAGTACGGACGACCACCAAAGGACCACCAGCAGAAGGGATAGTGGCAAAAAGTTAATGAAGATGATGTGTATGAAATGTATAAGCATATGAAATGTATGAAATGTATAAGCGGTTACACATACCTTTTATGCATTTTTATAGGACCTATGTGGTTTGTCTTATGGAATGTATAAGGCTGATGTTTTGGTAAAAATGTATAAGTGAAACACCAGAATAAAATAATCGATTAACGATCTACTACTACACTATGTTTGTTTTGATTCGCTATGAAAGTTTGACCGATAAAATGAGCGGCTCGTGGATTTTCCTATGTTTCGAGGGGTGCATCGATTTGCTTGGGACCGAAAAGAGTACCAGAACTGAGCCAAAAAGTTGAGCACGTTTCTTCGGAACCTTCTGATCTTAGAGTTACCTCTATGATGGTACTACCGTTGTATTCCTTTAATCTAGTACATCGATTGAGGAACTAGATTCAAAAAGAATCCCAATCGATGTACTAGATCTAAGTAGTACAACTGTAGTCCAATCATGTCACACAATGGAATTATACTCAAAATAACAAAACAAGTGGTATGCGAGTACTTTTCCGCTCGACTCAATTCATTGCTCTATCCAGACTGTTTATAACATTTAATGCTATGGCGTAATTTCTCATGTTACAAAAGCTGGCGCGAGAACTCGAAGGTTTAGAGTTGCTGCTAGCTATAGGCGGATTTAATTTCCTTCTTCAAAGCAATCGTCTTATCCAAATGTATTCTATGTTATCACAAGCTCAAATATTCAATGTATCTTGCAGTCAAACTTTCTTCAATCCCATCTTTGTCAGTCGCATGTTTGCTTTCCAGACCAACCGTAATAGAATTTATAATTTTCAATCAAACCAACCACAACATTGAGTTGAACTTTTGATTACCTCAACATCGAAGATAAGTATTTGACCGCAAGGACACAATCAAGCAGCATAACATTCTGACGTCGTTGAAGCAGAGCTCGGGAGCCGAAAGGATCCTAATAATAATCAAGTCGGCTCAAGCACGTTACAATATGGCACTGACTGGTAGTTGCCGGGATTGCTCGTAGGCACGTAGCACGGTACATAATGTAATAATTCATTTCTCTGAACGATGAGAATCCTATTCCTAGAACAAACATATGTGTTATAAAACCCTGTGAATGGACAAGAAAACGTAAACAGCTCAATAAAGATGTTCGTGCCCTAGCCGGCAGTGGCTCATAAAACCAATAAAATTTCTATTCAGCTTGGCCGGACGAGAAAATGCTTGACAAAGATAGTTATTCGAGTACATACCTACCTATTCCAGTGCTCGAGGAAGAATTTTCCTTTGAAATCGAGACAAGGTCGTTACATTCGATGATGGTCGAGAGGTTGTTACTGACATGAGACTTATATCGTATTCTGGGGACGGCCCGGCGTGTTGGTTAACAACCATACCTCTCACGCCAAAGTCACAAGTTCAAATTTCATCCCCGAACAATTCAACAAATTCAAAATTAATATTAATATCATGGTTGATATGAAAGAATTGATCGTTATTGATGTAGCTGATGATGGGTGTGACAACCCAAACAACCAGAAATAGTATATCCATGCACATATAGAATCATAAAATACTACAGATTAAAACCCAATCGCATATATGAATGAATTTTATCGTATGATGTTTAAGTTTCATCGTATAGGTATAATGCAAATATTTGGCCTTTATACGATGTACAATTGGTTCATTGTGTAAAGGGCCGAGGTGTTGGCCCAACCAGCAAATTTCGACAGCAAATTTCGACAATTCTCTACTAACACTAGCAAACGGTCTATCAGCTTTTAGCTTTTGTAAACAAAACTTGTAATGGCCTTTTCACGCGAAACGAGGAAATTCTCCCCTTTGCGAATATGTTGCAGGCGAGTTTCGGATAGAACTAAAAAGGCATTACAAGTTTTGTTTACAAAAGCTGGTAGGCCGTTTTCTATTATTGATCAAAAAATTCATTATCTTCGAATTTGAAACAGTGTTCACCCGGAGTAATTTATTAAAAAATTAAAGTGTGTGTGTGAGAATTGATTCTTAGAGATCATTTGTATTGAACGTTTGAAAACGCTATCCCAGTGTTTTACACCTCATTTCGGTATTTTTCTAGGGTAGGTGTACCAATTATGGCTATACGTTCCTATTATGGTGTGTTTCAATTATCTATGTATGTTATCAATTAACCTATGGAATTCCTATAGGAACGTATAGCCATAACTCGAACACCAACTCTAATGGTGAGGCGGAGCAGCTCAGTACTGCAAGCTCCCTATCATACACGCCTGTAGGGCGTTACAGTTTCAGAACGGTACGTAAAAAACGTGACATGTTAGAAAAAATATATAGGGGATATGTATGTAATGTCGGCCTAAGTGTCCCTAATTTGGGCCCATACTTAAATTCAGCGATCGAATAAATTTTCAATAGCAACCAAAAATATCCATTAGTAAAATAGCAGATTTTTAGCGATGGGTCCAATCTTAGATCTATAGGCCAACATTAGAGCCATTTCCCCTACTTACTTATATACTTATAACAAAATTATATACAGCATCTTCTAACTTTCTCATAAACAATAAAAATCCGACTATAAGTCGCTATCCGTAATTAAAAGTGAAAAATGTTATTATACACTTTAACTAAGGAGACCATATGAATGTCAAATATGGTTAAATTGTTCTGACCTAAAAACCTAGACCAGTGTAATTTATTGAACTTATGTGTAGCATTGCTAGCTTATTTTCCATTCCTCAAAAGATGTCGTTAATGAATTACATGACGATAGTTTGAAGGCTAGGTTGTTTAAAGTCCAAGTTTATAAGTGGTTGTGGTGTGAAAAGCCAGTCAAATTGATGTGTGTAAATAGTATGGTTGCCGGAAACAGTCAACACCTGCCGAACCCATCATTTACCTTATTCCAGTCCTAGTGCCGTTTTACGACAAACCATTACATAAACATAAAATGTCGCCAATTTTTTCGACGGGTATCCCATCACGAAGAGCAGCTTTAGCAAAGGATATACACTGAATTATTCATGAAAGCAAAAAAAAAAAAAGATCACACGGTGAATTGAAAACGCACAACATAAAGTTTCAGCAAAGCACCATAACAGTCGTGCCACCTCTCGACATCATCGTCGTCTTTCCAGGATTTCTATGAATGCGCCAAAATCAATAATTCCAAATCAAATTTCCAATGCCTCCCACAAGCCACCGCGTGAATCATGCTTTACGATTTATTTTTATTTTGAATCCCCTGGTCTTCAACTTCCATCATCAGCTCTGCCGCTCGACTTGCACCATCCTCTAAGCCACCAGTAATTGGTTTCGTTACAAAATTCTTCACTTGGATGCTCGTTCAGTTTTCCTTCATACTTTGCATTCCGTCCGACATTCCGGAAATGGTCACAATGCAAGGTACCGTGGAAGTTGGTAGCATGGACTTGTACTTTTTTTTACTGTTATTTTATGTATTATAGGTATACACACACGTACCTATGTGTATAGCATCAGGAAAACAAAGTGCTTATCGAAATTACTTTTTTTTATTTCGGATTTATAAAAATTTACCATTCCGTGAGGTTCAATCTTATGGTAAACCTTCGTGGTATCAAGATCTCTTCGGTGTCAGCAGAGTTTAAATGAACTTGCAAAATATACCGATTTTATTTAACTGAGAAATATGTTGGGTAGGTGATCCAGTTTTGGCACTAGCTCCAGTATTTGGCCTAAGTGGGGAATTCTAGCGCGTTTTGTTTTCGATAGCTGGAGTTGTCGGTTCTAATTCCGGCACTGGTCGCGAGTTGATTCGGCCGATGAGGAGTTGGCGCTGCGTCTTACAACTGTGTACTGGCGAACTGAAGCCGTTGTGTCGCGAGCGATTTGTGATGCAAAGTGAACGCAGTCCTTTTTTTCTCTGCTGAAGTCCCTCTAGTTGGAGCAGCTAGAGTGTGTTTCGTGGTTGACAAGGGTTTACGCTGCTACGAAAAGCGAGAGTGCTATTTTTAACACTGGTTAACGAAGTAGTGGCAGCATATCTATGGGAGCTTTTCGAAATCATCGTGATGTCATGGATTAGTTTGCAACGTCTGGTGAGATCATTCCTTTATTTTTCTTTTAATTTTCGGGACGGTCCACCAGGGCACCCGATTGAAGCGAAAATGGATGGGGAGAGTGGAAATGCCAACTCCCTGTCTTTAAAATTTCGTGAAAAGAGGGCGGGCTCTTCTTCCCACTCATTCCCACTGCCTGTTTTTTGACCGTTTGTATGACCCTGTTGCTGGAAGGAGATTCTTATTTTTCCCGTGGATGCACGTGGGCGATGTTGCCCACGGATTCACTCAAACCGTTTTTGGCCCTTCATAAAATGGCAGGTTGTGTACAATTAGAGGCTATTAAACTTGATCAAGTCGAACAGCGAGGATAGTCCACAGTCTACCGACAGTTGTCTTGCTACAGTGAGTGGTAGTTCCATATCATATCATATCATATCATATCAAGTAGCTTATATAAAGATAATATGGAACATGAAGCAATGGGTAACTGTACTAAGGTAGAGCAACATGTTTTAAGATGATAGACAGTATTTCAAGCTATAATTGTTTAATTCAACAGTTGAAGAATTGTAACGATCAGGAATTTGGTATAAGTTTGTATATAATTTAAAAGGTTTAAATTATATGAATTAAATTCCTTAGGGTAGGTACCAGGAATACACAAGCTTTTTTGGGCTGAAATCTTTCCTAAGATTGGTCCATTTAATGTATGGATAAGGTAGGAAAGGGTCGGCAGCCCTAAGTATGCACTTTTAGAATTGATAAATCGATCCATAAAATATTGAAAAACTTTATTTAAAAAACATCCAAATGATCCAAAAAACACCGCAGGAAATCTCATAAAAAGTTTGTATGATCCTTAAAAAATATCAGTATGATCCATAATTTATGTAAAATTTAGCAACACAATTGTAAAAATGTACCGCTAAATTTCTAAAGAAAGAGCATTGAAATTGCACGAAATACCCATAAATATATTGCAAATGAACCATAAAACATTCAGCAATGAACCTTAAACTAATAAAAGTGATCCATAGAAAATCAAGTCTGCGCACTTAAAAATATAAGCACGATCCATAAAAAAAGACATATATTGTTCATGTTTTGAACACTATTTCTTTAAATTTGTTCCAATAACCTTGGAAAATTGCCCCATTACTGCGTAGCTACTCTGGTTTACTGTTCTCCTCGTGTTTTTTTTTGTCAGAAGAGCGGAGTGATGGGCGTACATCTAGAATAATCATCTAAAAGAAGCTTCAAGCGGCGCCGGGGTGTAGTGGTAAGCGTGATTGCCTCTCACCCAGCAGGCCTGGGTTCAATCCCAGTCGGCGCCGCCGGGATGTTCTGAGGCATAACATCTCTGATCACGGGAAGTAAAGCCGTTGGTCCCCGGTTCATGAGTATGAGTTGATGAGTCGATAGGTAGGGTCCAGGAGTGGGAGCTGCCTTCCTGGCGTCGGTAGCATTGGTGCTCAGCACGGGAAACAAGATCAACGGAAAACAAAGCAAGGAAAAAAAATAATAAAAGCTTCTAAAAAATATTCCCTAGGATGCTTCTTAACACTCCAAATACGATGCAACCGGTAAAATGTGTATGTGATGTTTGAAAAATCACTTATGGTGATGTTTGAAAAATCACTTATGAGCAATTGGGTTCATTAAGGGTATTGAGGAAAAAATACATATTCGTAATCTACATTAAAAGTGGAACCTAAACCCATAATTTCATCAATTTTGATACACTCGAACTATTTTAAATAAGTACTATTACATTTGCAAAAATCACCTTATTAGCACCCCTCGGTGTCACTTTATATGGGAGCGAGCTGTCAGTTTGTTAGTTTAGTGTCAAACAGTAAAGTTATTATTTTGTTTTCAATCTTGATTTAAAAATCAAGATAAAAGTGTGTGGGTTCGAAAAAAATATCGCTGTGCTCAGAAAACGAAGCTCTTTCAGATGATGTACGGATACATTTTTCAAAATTAAAGAACCCAATTTATCAATAGATTTTAAACCTATTTATACCGAATAAATCTTTAAAGTCATAAATTTCAAGTAGCGCCCATAAATTTGAAATTCGTCAATAAATAGCTGAGCTATGATTTTTCAAACTTACAAGTTTGCCGTTAAACATTTGGCCAAAGGCATCGTGTTCAGAGTGTTAAGAAGATTATTATAGAAGCTTTTCATGGAAGCTAATTCTAGACGCTTACCTGTCGCTTCGCACTTCTAACTCAAAAAACAATGGAACATCATTTCAAGGTTTATGGAACAAAATCAAAAAGTTAGTGTCCAAAATATGAACAGTACATGTCTAATTTACGGATCATGCCTATATTTTTAAGAGCGTAAACTTTATTTTTTAAGGATCGCTTTCATTTGTGTAAGGTTCATTGCTGAATGTTTTATGGATCATTTGCAATATGTGTATGGGTAATTCTTACAATTTCAATGCTCATTCATTAGATATTTAACGGTACATTTTTACAATTGTGTTGCTAAATTTTACCGAAAATATGGATCACATTGATATTTTTTATGGATCAATCACACATTTTAAGAGATTTTCACTGGGGTTTTTTGGATCATTGGGATGTTTTTTAAGGAGCGTTTTAAAATTTATTATGGATCATTTATTGGTTTTTTTATTCAAAAGTATATTTGCCGAAAGGGACAACGGCACTTCTATCGGCCAAGTTATCTTTCGTGTCTTTGGACTCACGAAAGTACACGATGGGTTTCGGGAAAAGATGGACTTCCGGTCCGTCCGAGTCTTACATTTCCATAATTTGAGGATTCACAGGCTCGATTTCGTCCGTGACTTTCCACTAATTTAGAAGTGTGCGCGTTTGTTCGTGTCCGTTAGTATAGCGAAAAGTATGCTAATATAAAGTGATGTCAATTATTCAATTTAATTAAAGTTTTTCTGTTCGTTCTAGAGTTTAGTTAGAAACTAAAGTGTGCGTGAATTAGTTGTGTGCGGTAGGAGAGAGTTGCTAAGGCAAAAGGTAATTTGGTGTGTTCGAAATGTGCTGTTCGAAAGTTTTCTTCGATCAGCGCCGATCCAAGGAGGAGCTACTACGATGGGAAATTTTACTTTTTTGCTTGGTTGCTTTGCGAGCTTTCTGCTGATTGAGGTTCTAGATCAATCATCAGGTTCTAGATCATCAAAATTTTTGTAATCCGATCGAGTTTGTGACAGAAATTGATGCGCCAATGTTAATCAGCACCGACAAACTATTATAATAATAATAATCATGGTTTTTCAAACGACAGGCTCACCAGCACGTGAATCAGCACAAGTGTACACACCCTTTTAGCGTTGGAAAACTCCTTCTGTAGTAGGGCTAAATCTACGTCGATGTACTATATTTACAAGCTTTTCAAATTGTATCGTGGTTTGCTCTAATGAAGTCTTCTGTGTAAAATTTATTATTACTTTCACTAACCAATTAGTTAATTTCTACAACCGCGTCGTTGTTGAAAAACAAGAGAGCGACCTTACTTTTGGTTTATCGATCTTGTCTACGAATCATCAGCCACCGTCAGGATAACGCGTTATCTCCACGTTTATTATCTGATCACAGAAGCAAAGCTCATCCCTGGTCGTGATATTAGGTCGTGTATCATCTGGCTGATCGCTGATTGCGTTCAAAATGAAACCATCGCTAGTCATATTTGAGCAGATTTACTATCCCCACCGTCCTAAAATTCCCCCACCTTGGTTCTCGAAAGAAATCCAGACGCCCAGTCATGACCGGTTTTCTTGGTTTTTATAGAATTTCTCTAACTCATGCGGTTATAAACGAACTTTGTTGACTACTATCCAATGATAATATTGTACTTTTAACATTGCACTGACCAAGAACAAGATTTTTAAAGTGGAAAAAATACCTGTGAATAATTTTGTCAACGAAGCCAATCCAATTACATTTCTTGTCGGACACAATCACAGAAAAATATGAACCGTCCGAAACCGTAAGCCGTACACCTAAGAAATCCATCCACCTGCTGAAATATGTATCAGTTGGATGGGTTTTGGACCCACGCGGTATTATCTCGATCGGTCTGATCAACCTGATTTGATTGGTATTGGGACTCGAACATTGACGTGGAAAAGATTGTTTTATTTTTGAGCAGCCTAGATCCTTCACACGTTTAGTGATCCTAAATAATGTCACCTAAATTATGTCACTTGACTAGTATAGTGTCTTCAGAGAAGTTTATCGGTATGCTATCTCTCCTCTTTTAAAGTTTTCATCATGATAATTAATTCCAATATATGAGAAATAGTTTTTTATTTCAGTTTATCAACATACATGGTTGATGTCTTAACAAAATTTGTAGCAAATAATTCTTGCAATAAGCTTTGTCGAAGACGCCCAGTTCCTATCTTTATTACTTTTGAAAATATTTTACGTTTTTTGCGGACTACATTTGTTGGCGCATTCCAAGTGCAAGCTCGCTGATTCCATATATGCCTGTTGGTATACGGGGGTTGCTTGAGGAAATGTACACATTTTACATTTGCCCATACTATCTTTAAAAGTCTCTGGCAAATTCAGAATCAGTTCAAATTCGGTATAGTTCGGACGTCATTATTAATCGGAAGAGCAGTGAAAATCAGGGAGTTTCAAATATTACCCACCCGCGTATTTTTACTAAAATAAGTAAAAGTATTTACCCCAAAGATGCCGCATACAGTTTAATGATTTTACCGTCATTTTGAAGCAAATGTCTTGCAGTATCAGATTAATGGGAGCAGTGTTCGGAAAATCATTTTCAAATCTCATTCAGTGAGCCTCGCTGAGAGAATAAACTCGCGTGTGAATGTGTCAAACAAATCTGATTCTCATGCATTTTCACGCACTCATACTCACAACACCAGCTTAAAACGCATAAAAACTACTCATACGTCAATGAAAGTATGTTTATGTATCTTGTGTTAGTTTTCCATCCACTGTTGGAAAAATAACACTTATAACAATGAATAACGCCAAAATATAAAGCAATGAGTTTTTAAACCGGAACATTCTTCGGTGATTTTAGTGCAGTTAACAGTTAGATAGGCGAATAAACTCACGCATGAGATTTGAGTTTTTGAGTTTTTGAGTTTTTCCGAACACTGCATCATTTTGCACCTTGTTGAGTTACAAATTGCTATGTAATAACCTTTGATAACTGTTTGATTTCATATCAAATCGGAGTGCTGGGGGCGACCCCGGCGTAGTGGTTAGAATCCATACCTCTCACGCCAAAGTCACGAGTTCAAATCTCACCCCAGACAAGTCACGAATGACCCAAGAGCGTTAAAGTGACAATAATAAAAAAAAAAAAAAATAAATAAAAATCTGAGTGCTATGTTCAGCAAAGTTATGCATTTTATAACTATCTATACCCACTTAGAACATGTCAAAGCTGCAAAAGTTGAGTTGAAAAAGTTATGATATCTTCAAAAGTAATCAAAATATCATATTGGTGCCTTCGACAAAGCTTTTGTAAGAGTATTTCCTACAACTTCTGTGAAATGATCCACCATGTTTATTGAAAAACTGAAAACATACATGTTCTATCTCACTTATAGGGGGATTAATCATCGTCATCGCATTAGCATAACTATAAACTTCACCCGAGACATCATAGCACAACATTTACATTATTAAGGCGTTATCAATTAAGCGCACGAAAACAACAATTTCAACCACTGTGCAACGGCTTCGTTAGTCTTAATCAGAGCTTAAGGCGTTTCCTTGTGGAGTCCATTTTTCCATCACACCTCACAATTTCATGAGCACACAACTCAAGATCTACGAGGTTTATGCATCTGTAAATTTCAGACATTGCTTGCTTCTCCGCAGCAAACAACAAGTAGTAGTTTCAGCTACGTGCATTCAAAGAAAGCTTAATATTTTCACATGTGAAATTGCTAAGTGTAACACGAAAAAGGACGCTACAGGGAATCACCTTAAAGAATCAGCTGATCCATCATTATGGCTTAAAAATCTTCTCCAATTCGATTGGTACTCCTTCCATTGACGGTACGAAAAGCTTTTCTTTGTTTTTGTCATTTCATGTATTCAACTGAGAAAAAGGTTCTGGTCTCTCTAAAAAAAAAGCACTGGCTCTGACTGATTTTTCAATGGACCTGGTTCTGGGACTGAACGATTATCCATGTATCCGGAGGCTTGGAGTGAGTGGCTCTGAATTTTAGGGCTGAGAAAATATCGATAATATCGGGTCATAACTTTTAACCCGATGTCGATAAAACATATATGTCAAAGGAGATGAGAATAACAATAATCTAAATTCCTTTATTTAACGTCGGTCTCTGTTCCATCGATAATAAACAAACGATCCCTTTTGCAAGAAAAAAGATAAGGAATACCGGGGCAAGTTGAAACGCGTATGGAAGTAGAAACGGTAAGCGTATCTATAAGCAGAAGTAAATATTCTCTGTGATTATTTTTGAGTGGCAGTGGCTACTAGGTTAGAAATAATCACAGTGATTATTCACTTCTGCCGTTTCAACTTCGACGAAAAATTACTATAATTTTAAGAAACTTTATCCAAGACGATAATTTTCTATATCTCAACTGGACGAAGTTATAGGGTCAAAATGGAGTACAAACGGTAGTTTTTTTTTTTTGTTTTTTTTTATTTAAAGTCACTTTAACGCTCTTGGGTCATTCGTGACTTGTTCGGGGGTGAGAATTGAACTCGTGACTTTGGCGTGAGAGGTATGAATGCTAACCACTACGCCGGGGTCGCCCCCCACAAACGGTAGTACTCTTTAAACACCGTTTTTTTTACCATAACTTTTTTGTTTGAATTTTTAAATTTTTTGAATGCTCTACAAAGTTTTAAGTGATTGAAAAACACATATATTTTTGCTGAATAAACAAATCGCAATCTCTTTGTGTAAAGGATTTACGTCCGTCTTTATATTTTTTAAACACTATCTTTAAGGGGTGTATCTTGCTGATTAGCAGGTATTAGCAGCTAATCCCAATGTTATTTTGTTCAACAACTTATACTTTACAGTTACATATACATTTCATAGAGGGATGCCTAATGAATTTTCTTATAAAGTACCTCAATGTTTTGTTACGTTTTGCTGTTTTCTTTTCTATTTTTCCAAGTATTTACATTAGGGTGGGTTGACCACTTCAGGCCTGGGCAAAATTTGAACGAATTTGGTTATAATGGAGAATTTAAAATTTGGTATAAGACAATGTATGGATACGGAACGATCCTATTCATTTGCTTGCCAAAAATCCAAATGTTGCTCAAATTTCACCAAAGCTCGAACGTAGATTGAGAATACTATACCAAAAAAGTTATGGTAAAAAACGGTTTTTAAGGGGGTACAACCGTTTGTACTCCACCCCATGACAAATTTTCTTAAAATGGTACCATCGACAATGTTTCCATGGATGTTCATCAATTTTAACAAGATATAAAAAAGTTTTTTTTATCATCTTAGTGTATACCCTACTTTAAGCAAAAATGGGTACCACTCAAATAATGTACTCAAAAATTTAACAAATATTTTAGAAGACATCTTTATTTATTTTATTTGTCGTCAATCAGTGTAAGGCTACACTCAATACTGCGGCGACAACCGTGTAAAAAACCCGTGATAAAAAAACCCGCGGAAAAAACGTGTGAAAAAGACTTCTGTGTACTGTAATTTCTCAAGCGTACTACTGTGTTAACAGTAAGCTTACCGTAAGCGTAAAGCTTTGTTTAGTAACACCATGTTTGATTCTCGGATTGATCGAGGGTAATATCAAGTTGGAAACGTTATCGATTTTTTAAGAATATGGTATAATCTTGCCACATGTTTTCGAAATCATACAATAGTTAGTTTAGAAAGCTCTCAATTTATATATGTTGTAGCAAGTAGTAGTTCTCTACAGAATACTAATTTGAGAGCAAACATAAGAAATAGACAAAACATGAAGAAGAAATACATGTAAGAGCTAATATTCCTGCCTCTCACACTGAAGATGTTAGAGTAACTTTGAAAACTGCTGTCCCTTTTCCTTATTGCAATAATGTGAACTTCTAGGAACACATCCATCGCCTCAACCCAACTTAAGCAGTAGGTGGTGGACATATTTTCTCCCAGTCCCAGAAAATAATATACAAGGGAAGGAAAAGCAAATTTTAACACAACATCTGGGTTTCAGTTTCAAATGTCCTTCCGAAAAGTTTGTAAGCCGGTTGAACAATATTTTCCGACGATCAATCAATTATGCTGTTATTTTTATCTCACCCATGTACGAAAAAATGCAAAGCAAGTATTTCGGGGAAACAAATTGTCTACATGGAAATCCTGAAAGTTCTCTACTGTCACAATGTTTATGACGTTATCATGTATCTAAGTACGAGTATACTTGACTATGGAGCTGATTATTAAACGGATACGTCATTGGTGTATTCTTTTGGTACAAATTTATTCGGTTTTCAACAACGTTTCTCACAATATCGTTTCACGTAGATTAAATCGGTTCGTCTTTAATGTTATTGACTTTGCTAGGCATGTGGGAAAAATAAAGCCCATTTCACCGTGCTAAAAATGGGTCATGCTTGACCTGCTGTGCAGTCAATTACAGCATGGAAAATAATGCATTTGTCAGTGGGAAAATGAGTAAACACGAGTTTTCACTTTAGATTGAAGCAGCAAACGAAGCCTTACTGTGACAGGCGAATAATATATGGCCATAATACTACGGAACAAAATCCCTTCAGGTTTATTCTCACGCATCATTATCGACGAACAAGCTGAATTTGGGTAAAGTTTGATTTATTGCTGTGCTGTACGTCCGAACGATATTTTCTACGATAGTGGACGATGTTCAGCCTCAACATTATTTCACTATGACTTCCAAACGAACCGGTATGATGTACAGTGGTTAACAGAAAATTGCCGGCCGTTTTGGTAGTCAGTACCTCAATAGTCCTTGTATTGTTATAAGTTTGGGTCGATATCAATTTTCACTTACACTTAGGTTTTCCATCATACAGTGCGTGTCATAACAATAGAATCAACTACACATAATCTCACCATCATTAGCACCGATGCCCTACCGACAAGCCGATTATGCTCTTAAGAATGTGTTGTGAAAAAGTATGGAGCATGTTTATAAGATAAGATTGCTTTACGATAGATAAGAACAGTATTGCATTTGTTGCTTTTGAAAGTTTGGCTCCCGCTTGACAGTTCACACTGGCTTCCAAGTGACAAGCACATTGAGTGAGTCCGTGGTACCCAGTGTTAGTGTATATTTTGTGAACGGAGTTTAAAAATGGATGACGCTGCGTGTTTTATGTGATGGATACTGTTGTTTGTTCATGCTTGTTTTTATTGTGTTGAGCAAAAATGATGTGCAAGGTGCTTAACAGCGGTCAACTCCGTTAAACATCACGCACAAATTTTCGAAGGGCATTGATCACAAACATCAAAAAGAGTGAGAATCTCGATTGACAAGTCCCATCTGTGAACTATACATGACCCCCTGAACAACTTTACCGCTAACTGTAGCTTCCTCAGGGAATAGAAAAAAAACCTAGTAAACGGAATCATGATCAGTGTACATCTGAGATCATGGATTATGATTTGTGTTACACATCACGATCAGCAACAAAAGCAATAATCCACTGATATGATAACAATCACTTTGTAATGTATCTCGAAAGTTCGGAACTAGCTGTCTTCGGCAAAGATGTTCTGGAGCTCGAATACCCTACAATATGAATATTTTTGAACTGGGAAGTCAAAAATCATTGTCCATCGCCATTTTGAAATCCAATATGGCGGCCGTTTGTTTTAGAAAAAACTGTCAAATACCCTACAATGTGGATATTTTTGGAACCGGGTTGACGTGTAGATGACGAAAATCGATGTTCACCGCCAAATAGCAGCCGAAATCAATTTCCGACATCTACATGTCATCCCGGTTCCAATAATATCCAAATTGTAGGGTACAGCTTTTTTTTTCTTAAGCCAACGGCTGCCACCTTGGATTTTGAAATGGCGGCGCACATCGATTTTCTACATCTGCATGTCATCCCTGTTCCTAAAATACCCATATTGCTAAGTATTTGACAGTTTCTAGCCTTTCGTGGGGAATTTTCAGAGACGCCAGTTGATGATGATGGTCATCTAATTTTCGTTTACATCAGAACTGTTCGTTGTGATTTAAGGGTTTGTACTAATCATGAGTGTAACCAAAATGAGAATAACATTATCTTTATCTGAATTGATGATTTTGATTCCCTGAACTTCCTTTGTGGTTAGGTTCTTGAGATATAATTTATTATGATGCTTTAAACAAGCACCACGTAGAGAGAGGTTCTGAACTGCTATAGATAAATCAAATGGACTTAAACTCCTTAACAACTTTGCGAAAAACAGAAACTTGTTAAGTCATCAGAACCTTGAGTTATTACTTATACAGGAACATCACATGTACACTATACTATGCACAATAGTTTTACCACAGACTGCATGTGGGTTTACAATATATTTGTGTCATCATAATGTTCAACAATACAACAATATTAAAATATATCGGATAGAGCTTCTCAACAATCACTTCAGCTATCAGCTAATCAGCTACAGAACAACTTATGTAGGCAGATAGCGGCACCAGTGGTGTAGTTGTAAGCGTGACTGCCTCTCACTCCAAAGAGCCTGAGTTCAATCCCAGTCGGTGTCGTCGGGATTTTCTGAGGCATAAAATCTCTGAAAGTAGTTAAAATTTCGTCATATATCATACAAGCTTACATTATAGATCGTGTAATGTTATAAGACATTCCATGGATGTTTTCAAATATTGTATACAATCATCTTTAGGTGCTGTTGATAAACTACGCAGACATTGTAGAGGGGTAGGGAGGGGGGTGTTTGGCGAATGTCTACGGTCTATACAAATTTCCAAAATTGTGCATGGACGATTGTCTACGCTTATGCCCAACTAACAACTTTAGCTGCAGTTTTTTTGGCATCTAGGGGATGTAATTGTTATGTCTTTCAAATGTATAAATACTCACAAACACACGAGGTTCTTCTTTTGATATTTATTAGTCAACGGTTCGGACATCAAAGGGACTTACAATAGGGTGCTTAGGGTTTATATACATACTTGACCGGATGTTCATTCTTGTTCTCCTGAGAACTACCAACTGTTTATATAAATTGTGTTCACTTACAATACTTCAATATAATCTACATGAAATGGTATTTTGTCAAGATACAATAGGGTATGTTATATTACACTTCTCCCCTTTTAGATTTTTCCTAGCATTTATAAAAACCTTGTGGTTTTCGTTTCCTCAGTGATCGCCTAAGCTTAGAAAACTCTGACCATCTAGGTCGCACGGATTGTTTTCTTTTAATTTTTTTCTTCTGTACATGAAATTCTTTCTGTTCAACCTTATTTGGAATAATGGTTATCGCTACATTGGGATGATATTTGTCACTTAGTTTTGATCTTCTA
The DNA here is from genome assembly GCF_037179485.1 of Ochlerotatus camptorhynchus. Taxonomy (NCBI): domain Eukaryota; kingdom Metazoa; phylum Arthropoda; class Insecta; order Diptera; family Culicidae; genus Ochlerotatus; species Ochlerotatus camptorhynchus. Next base: position 154,924 of record NW_027041197.1, read on the forward strand.
AGAGAAGAAACATGAACTATTCTAATAGTATCATTGACCTCAATTCTATACAATGTCTTAGAGATCCTGTCCCTAATCTTACCGGGAATCCATTTGCAAAATGATTTAAAGTGGTTAAGATACATAATCTTTTCTCCTTTTTCGAAATTATTGACTGGGAAATTTTTAGTTTTCACTACATCTATTTTCCTTTGACTTTCAATTTTATCGTCAGTTTTCTGTTTAATAGACAATTTATCAATTAGTGTTTGTGGCTTAAATTTAAACATGATTGCCGAAGGAGAGATTCCAGAGACAGCGTTAGGTGTATTGCGATATTTGAATAGAAAATTGTCAACTTGTTCATTTATAGTTAAAGAACGGTACTTTTCATCCAGCAAAAAACGTTTCAATGCATTTTTTGTAGTTTGTACACCGCGTTCAGCTAAACCATTGGACTCTGGATGGTATGGGGGTGATTTAGTAACTTTAATTCCTTGCTTTTGACAAAATTCTATAAACTGACTTGAATTGAAGGGTGGCCCATTGTCTGAGACAATTTCTCTAGGCAATCCAAAAGTGACAATGAATCTTCGCAAATGATCAATTATGGAATTAGCGTTTGAAGTTTTAAGGAGATTGACATCTATCCATCGACTAAACGCGTCAACAATGATCAGAAATGTATATTTACCGAAATAAAATAGATCCAAATGCACCCGTTCCAATACAAATTTCGTAGTTGGCCAAGGGACCGTACCAGATGGCAGTTTTTTCTGAGTTTGTTGGCAGACTGAGCATTGACCCACGAAATGTTCAATACTGCTATCAATATTCTTCCACCAAACGTATTGCCTAGCTAACATCTTCATTCTTACTACTCCAATGTGACCTTCATGTAACAAACACAAAACTTTATCATGTAGTTCCTTTGGAACAACTACTCGATCACGGTACACTAGGCAATGGTTTTCAATTGATAGGCAATTCTACAGTTTTTGATAATACTTTAGTTCATTGTCAGAGTGGTCCATTTTCGACCAACCAGATGAGCAATGTTTGATAAGTTTTTGTAACAAAGCATCATTTTCAGATTTCTTTTGAATCAATTCAATATCAATAGGAAGTTCCTCAGAAATATTTAACGATTTTACGTAATCCACTTCTGTTTCTCCTTTCAATGGTAGCCTTGATAAGGCAACCACGTGTCGCATTTTAGAAGAAGGTTTGTACTTAACAATATAGTTGTACATGGATAATTGCACAGCCCATCGCTGAAGTCTTGCAACTGCTATTGCATTCTTACATTTTTTTGGATTTAAAATTGCTTGAAGTGGTTCGTGGTCTGTATGCAATTCAAACTGATAACCATAAATGTATTTATGAAAACGATTTATTGCGAACATAATCGCTGTGAATAATTTTTTTCGGCAGGTGACAATGTACATGAAGCGAAAATGATAGGTTTTTGTTCTCCATTCACTTCATGAGATAGTATGGCACCTACTCCGTATGGTGAGGCATCACACGAGACGATCATTTTTTTTTCGGGATCATACATTTCCAATAGTCTATTTGATAGTAAAAGTTTCTTGCTATTCAAAAAAGCATTCTGATGCTTGTCCGTCCAATGAAAAAGTGTATCCTTCTTCAACAGGTCATAAAGAGGCCTCAACAAAGTGCTCACATTAGGAAGGAAACGTGAATAATAGTTAAGCAATCCTAAATATGACTGCAGTTGGGAAATATTGGATGGTGAGGGTGCATCTTCAATTGCCTTTACTTTATCATCATTGGGGCTGATGCCTCTTGCACTGATTATGTGCCCAAGATAATTAACTTGCGGTAAAAAGAAACAACACTTATTCAAATTTACGTGAACGTTATTCTCCTCTAAACAATTTAATACCAATTTAAGATTTTCCATGCATTCGGTAAAATTTTTCCCGCCAATGAGTGTATCATCAATGTACGATTTAACATTCACCAAGCCTTTCAGAATTTGATCAATCACTTGTTGAAAAATTGAAGGAGCACTACTCACTCCGTAACAAAGCCTTTGGAACTGAAATAAGCCCTTGTGAGTATTAATCGTTAAATATTTCTTAGATGCCTCAGATAAAGCCAACTGCTGATAAGCACCTTTTAGGTCTAAAACGCAAAATATTTTACAGCCTGGAAAGCTTGCCAAAATATCATCAATTCGCGGTAAAGGGTAGTGCTCAGTCTCCACTGGACAGGCATACCAAAAGTACCGCCTCATGACAGTATTCCAACGGCTGTCGCTTTCTTTTTCCTACGACAGCCTTGAGATTGAGCTATAAGCGACAGCCCACAGTGAGGCTGTTACACGACATGCAACGTTGCCGTCTTGTGCAGTACACGACAGCTCGTTCTTAGTCATGTATTTTGTTCGTTCGGCTATGACAGCCTCGGATGGTCATTCGTAACGTTCCTCGTACATACAACAAGCAGTCCGTCAAACTACCGATTCGTTGCTGCTGGATTTGAAATTTTGTTTGTATGTCGTAAGACTGCTACTACACTGCCAGTGTGGCGCCGGAGCTCGTTCGGTTGCTATCACGTTCGTGCTGCCCATTGCAAAATTTTCATCCGATATTTTTTTTAAAACGCGTGGTCTCCGGCGAAAAATATAAGCCTACCCGACATCAACCTGACTTCTACCAAACCCCAACCCGATGTTGGCCCGACATTGACCCGACATAAACACATAATTGACCCGACATCGACCCGACATTTGGCCGACGTCGACCGTAAATTGACCTTACATTGATCCGACATCGAGCCGACATATCTGTTCGGGATCATTCTTCTGGGTTTCTTCCATACTCTACTGCCGTATATCAATTGTATATAATGTCTCGTGACAGCCTTTTCGTGACAGCCACTTGGGTAAGCTGAGGGATGTCGTCGGTTTGTGAAGGCTGTTATGACGACAGAAACATTAGGTTCTCAATAAAGAAAGAAATGTATAAATACAGCCCATTCGGTTCACTACGTTCCAAGCACGATTATTTTAGCAAAGCGGGTATAGATGCGACTGTTCTAATACAGCTTTCATTCGTTGCCAATACACTTCGAATTCAGATCTGAACGTACGGTAGCAAGCGGTAGTAAAGCACACAAAGCAACAGTCAAGTCAGGTATAAACCAACTGTCGCGAGGAGGCTGTACTTTTTGGAAGCCTGGTCTCCACAAATTCGTTAATCGTCCTTTTACAATCAACACAAACTCGAATAGACTTACCATCTGATTTTGGAACGGCTACGATCGGACTTGCATATCTGCTATGTTTCACTGATTTCAAAATACCACTGTTCACCATTTTTGTTAGTTCTTCTTCTACCGGTCCTCGCATTTTGAACGGAAGTTCGTATGCCTTATGAAATACAGGTGTATGCTCTTTCAAATGAATGTCCACTTCAAATTTTTCGATCGATGTACTGCTGTCGTCACTAAATACTCGCGGGTAGCATTCTTGCAATGTTTTAGAAGAAATCATTTTTGTTTTCTACCACATATTTCTCGGTAAATTAATCTAGCCTTCGCTTACACACTGTCTTGCTTTTTTCACCTGCAATGCCTTCAATCACTTTCCCATTTTCCACATTATGTACATAACCTTGCCCTTCATCTAAAATTCTACTTTTCCATCCAGGGTACAAGATATTTAGCCACGTGCGTCCCAGAAGTGCTTTGAATTTAAATTCTGACCGTACTACACTAATTTGTAATTTAAAAACCGTGTCACTATTAGGTACGCTGACTCTGAATTCTCCCACTCCTATCGGCTTAAATTTCTGACCGGTAATCACTTGAAATGACTTTGATTCTTGATTTAAATACACGTGATTAAATTTCTCAAGGTACTCTTCTTCACCTATAATCGATTTACAAGCACCAGTATCAACTTCCATTAGAATCTCCTTACCTTCAACATTTGCTGGTATTAGTAACGGATCATTACCTTCCGCTACCCAACTGATCACATCTACATTTTCATCATCGTATTCATCTCCATCGCTTTCATCGACCAAATGAACATTTCTGGTCTTACAATGGCTCGCAAAGTGACCCTTGATTCGACATTTAAAGCAGACTACGCTGACAGCAGGACACTGGTTGATCGGATGGCTTGATCTACCACACCGACTACACATCTTCACCTTTCGCTCTTCGTTTGTTTGCTTCCCACTTACACTGCCACGCATTTTTGATACTTTCATCCACCCATTTGACTGCTTCGATACCACGTGATTCAAACTGTTTACACGTGTTAACTTTGATTCTTCGGAATTCGCCAACTCCATTCCAACAGCTATTTTATACGCTTGATCAAGATTCATGTCCTCTGACAACAACCGCCTTCGTATTTTCGAATCCTGAATACCGATTATAAACGCGTCACGAAGTGCATCTGGTAGAAAAGCTCCAAAATTGCACGATTGGGCCAAATGCTTTAATGCTACGGTATATTCTACTATTGGCTCGTTCACTTTCTGCTTTCTGGTATACATTTTATACCTTTCTGCGGCCACAATCACCATTGGTTTGAACTGATTGTTTAGTTTAGACACAATCTCATCGAAACTTTTTCCACATGGGTCTTCCGGACTAAACAACGAATCGAGTATTTGAAACGTTTCACTTCCCATGACTGTAATAAGCACTGCTGCCTTTAGTTCATCCGAAATCCCATTTGCAACAAAGTACATCTTTAACCGTTTGATGTACACCTCGAAATCATCACCAGGTACAAATGGATCCATTCGTCCTACAGACGCCATCTTTGACATCACTACAATATTCTTGTTTTCCTCTTATACTGACATGTTTCACTCACTCAATAGACGCGACCGTTATTGTTCTCCTCGTCGCCAGAAACTGTTATGTCTTTCAAATGTATAAATACTCACAAACACACGAGGTTCTTCTTTTGGTATTTATTAGTCAACGGTTCGGACATCAAAGGGACTTACAATAGGGTGCTTAGGGGTTATATACATACTTGACCGGATGTTCATTCTTGTTCTCCTGAGAACTACCGACTGTTTATATAAATTGTGTTCACTTACAATACTTCAATATAATCTACATGAAATGGTATTTTGTCAAGATACAATAGGGTATGTTATATTACAGTAATGTCGGCCTAAATGCCCCTAATTTGGGCCCATACATAAAATCAGCAATCGACTAAATTTTCAATAACGTCATGGGCCCAATCTTAGATCCATAGGCCAACATTAGAACGATTTCCCCTACATGCTAGCCTGCAGCTAAAATTGATTGTTGGGAAGTTTACACGCATGGATGTTTACATCACCGGGCCTCCTTTAGCTCAGTCGGTAATGGCACAGCTACAAAGCAAGACCATACTGGAGGTGACTGGGTTCGATTTCCAGTCCGGTTTAGGGGAGGAGTGGGGGAATTTGGAATTTTTCGGGTTGCATATTTCTTGACTTCCTTGGGCATAGAGTATGATTGTACTTGCCATACAATTATACTAATACAAAAATGGTACAGCCGTCAATTAATAACTGAGGAAGTGCATTTAGTAGAACACTAGGTTGAGAGCACGCTACAAGCTAATATAAGCAATAAGCTTGAAATGCAAAGTAGAAGATGCTGTTTACATCACCAGTAATATTCAGATTTTGTGTGTGTGTATATGAGCGCCATTTAATTGCGATTTTAGATATTCAAACTAACAGGGTTCTACGGTACTATGAAACTTTCCTCTAATCTCCTATGTCTGTCTATGACAAACAATCACGTTAACTCAGCTGGACACCCACACGTAACGCATCGGTACCACCTGTGCTGTGAAAGACGATAATGCTGTCGTGTAATTGACAGTTGGAAAAACATACATAATAATGGTCCAGCATTTTATTTAAACACAGCGTCACTGGGATTAGGGTCAACGACCTGTCCTGGAATTGACAACCAATGAAGTAAATGTTAATCTGCTTTACAGGGCGAGCATAATTTGCTGTGAATTATTGAGCTCTTCTAAATAACTACACATTTTTATTGATGTAATATGATTTTATTGTGTAAACAAGCTACATAATTAAACACATAATTTCTCACCATTATTAGTTTAACTGTTAACCTTAATGCGATGAACAAGCATTGTTGCATCCACCACTGTTTAGTATTTATTTATTCCTATAATTTCAACCATACCAATTTATATATTTTCCCGTATCCTCCCTCAACACATTAAAGCTGGATCATTCAAGCTGTTTAGATTATTCACCAACCCAAACAAGAACGTCCTCTGCAAAAGGACTTCGCCGAATTCCCTCTCGTTTCACCCAGCGGAACAACTAATTTATTAGGCATACAATACACATCCGAAGCAAATAGAAGCCCAGATCCTACTATCCAACCGAGTGAGACGATGATGACCACCCGTCAAAAGCCACTTGACAAAACTTCCAGCGGCAATAATATGCTATCATCCAACAACGCTTCGCTTGTTTCGCTTCCGGTCTCTGTCGGTTTTTTCCGTATCATCCGGAGAAAAACAGTGAAAACCTGGAATAACCGCTGCTCAATTGTCTTCTCAAAGCGCGGAGAACAACCATCATCGCCACCGTTGTCGTCAACGATTCCATCTTCCGTTTCGTTCTTCAGACGGCGATTGGTATCAAAACTTTATCGATGAAAACTAAAACGAAAAATAAGAATTTTTGAATTGAACGTTTCAAAAGAAACTGAATTTTCCTTTACCGCAGCCAAACTGCCCCTTACATAGTTTACTCGGAAGAACCAGATGTAGAAGCAGCACTTGATGCGGTTCTTCGATGGCGCTTCTTGGATCTCTTGTCGCGGCCACCCCCACCACCACTTTTCTCATGAATAATTTCGAATTCACTTGAATCGTTTACATCGCTACCATCGTGGTCCTGTTGGCGTCCGTTGGCCTTGTCAACTGTGCCATCATTATTATCGTGGTCGTCATCATCGTGATCCTCCTCCATGCTATCGTTGCTTAAGACGTTATCTTCGGCCAACTTTTTACCATGCTTGCGGTTTTTTCCTCCACTTCGACGATGCCCAACGTCGGCGTTACGATGATGCTGTTTTCTGTGGAATAAAGAAACGGTAGAATACAGAAGAGGGGTGCTGATGGTAAAGTTATTTGTTGTAGATAAAGTTTCACATAGAATCTTCAGATTTGTTTTGTGCGGAGCAAGGATATAATAATACAGACTGGTAGTGGTGACTGGTCAATCTAAAGCAGCGTGATACGGGACCTCAAAGCATGCAAAAAATTGTTCTACACTATACCTCAATTCTTGCCTATAACGGAAATATTTATGTTTCAATGTTTGTGACCACTTTGACTATAAACCGCCCTAGTGACAATTAGCGATCTAGAACAAATTATCAAAGTTTTCTTGAAGCATGAGCAGCATGCACGGACATGGATTTTCATTGGAGTACAACACAATCAAAAAAAGTGTTGTTTATGCCAACTATATTTCAAAATGAAATGAGGGGGGATTTTGCGTAGCGGATAAAATTTCATATCTTTTTCTGTGTACAGTAACGGTTCGATATTAGCGTGGTTCGATTTTGGCAACAAACTGTTCACTTTTGGCACAATTCAATGGACCGCGTCAAAATCGAAAGATTATAAAAAATAATAAGATTTACATATCTTTACTAATTGAGCACACTGTTTGGGCTTTGATTGAATCTCATAGAGCTTTTATTTTGCTTTTATTCATCAATTTTACTTTTCCATCGTAATAAATGCAACATGTCCGCATGTCCCTTCCCTACCCCGCATAAAATAAACTTTCAAGGAAAGTGTGGAGTACTTCTTGGGGAATTTGGAGGACAGTCCCAGAAGAAGTAGTAATAATCTCCCGAGGGAAGATTTCCGTGAAAAGTCAACTACAACTTCCTGAAAAGACAATTACAGGGGAAGCCAGAAAAACCTCGGAAGAATCTTCCATTATAAGTTGGGATAAACCTTCGGGTAAGTCTGGAGAAACTTTCAGAGGAAGCCGAAAGCAACTTTTGGGAGAACTTAAAATAAAATTCCAATGGAAGCTGAAAAAGGTTCCTGGAGAAGACGGAAACTAGAAGACACCTCCTGAGATATTTCGATGGAATGTTTTGTAAGCCAGGAGTGTTTTGTGGCAGTTATAACAAAGTTCAAGGGGGTGCCAGAAGAATCTTCCGGAAGGATGTCAGAAGACAATACTGTCTGACGATACCTAAAAGAGCTTTGTTAAATGCTGAAAGATTCTTCAGGGAGAAATATGCCAAAAGTTTGTAGAACCGACAGAGGAACATTAAAAGAAACCTATCCAGAGAAAACGTAAGAATTTCCGGATTAAATCAGAAAACATTCAATCGATGCCGAACAATATTTTCAGGAGAAACCAGAAAGAATCTATGGAAGCAATGGGAAAGAAAATTTGTGGAAACAATTGAAAAAAAAAACTTTCGATAGTTGCTGGAAAAGATTCCAGGAAAAACAGGAGCATCTTCCAGGCAATTTAAGAAGGAAATTCCGAGGGGCAGTCAATAAAACATCACAAAGATATTGATGCAATGTAGCATAAATCACTTGGTACACATTTATTTACGAACGGATAACGTTTCGGACATTACCATCCATTGACGCCAATCTAATGTGCAGGAAGGCAGCAGAAACATCCCACCGACCTCAACTGGGATCGAACTCAGTTCAATTGGGGTGAGAAAGCAGTCCGAAAGTGACAACCCAATATTTTTGGCTGGAGCGAAACTTCGTATTTGAACATGGGACTACGCAAATGTGTGTGTTATAAACGTCAGGTGAACGTGTTATACACCTTTCTGAACATGACACAAGAGGAGGGAAAAATACCGTGCAAGCACCAAATTTCACACAATGTTTACTTCTGCACAAAAAATTATTTTTGTTTATTTTTCAACAATACTTTTTAAATGTTACCACTTTAAATATAACTTCACGTGCATTTGAGCTGTAAGTACATGGATCATTTTGAAAATATCTCATAATATGTTGATGCTCTCTAAACACTTGAGTGCACAATCATTATGAACAACGTAGAGAATTTTCTGAGGCATAAAATCTCTGATCACGCCTTGTTTCGGAGGAAAGTAAAGCTGTTGGTCCCTGGTCCCTGGTTGATGGATCGGTGATAGGTAGGGTTCAGGTGTGTGGGATCTGCCTTACTGGCGTCGGTAGCATTGGTACTCACGACGGAAAACAAGATCGACGGGAAACAAATCAAGGGAAAAAATCTTTTTGAGATCCGAAATGTGCTAGAATTAAAATCTCGATGTTTTATAGACTCAATGTGGTTTGATAAGCACGTCCCAACATATAAGTCTTAATGAGTTCATGAACCTCAAGAGATCCTCTTGACAACAAGCACATCATGGAATGATGTAATTAAGATATGTTTTACTCTCCAAAGTAATCTGGATTTAAGATCATGAAGACCTATAGGTTCAATGATGTCTTGAGCAATTTCCTGAAAATTTGTAAGAGTTCGGGTTGCTAAAAAAGCCTTATGACAACATATACATCATAAAATGAGTGCTTTTGTGGAGTCAAGATCTTCAAGTTCTACAGGCTCAATTAGGCATTGAACTATGTCCTGAGAATATGTATTAGTCCGTGAGGCTCAAGGAAGCCTCTTAACAACATGCACATCATAGTATAGTGTCAACAAGATATTTAATGCTTTCCAAACTATTCTGGAGCTAAGATCATGAAGTTCTGCAGACCCAATGAAGTCTATAACAATGTCGTAAAAATCAGTATGAGTGCAAGAAATTCATGAGATCCTTTTGACAATATCTATAGACATCATCGAATGGTTTCAGTAACATTCTCCAAACTATTCTCCGACTATGGTCTTGGAGTACTACATGCTCAATGAAAGTCTTGAACAATGTCCTGAAATTGTTTATGACTTTGTGATTATCAAGAAAGCCTCTTGACAACATGACCATCATGATAATGCTTTCCAAACTATTCTGGAGCTATGATCGTGAAGTTCTACAGGCTCAATGAAAATCTTGAACAATTTCGTTAGAATCTGTATGAGTCTGTGAAGTTCAAGAGAGCCTTTTGACCGCACACACACATCGTCGAATGGTTTCAATATGATATTTAATGCTCTTCAAACTATTCTCGGGTTTAGATCAGGAAGTTCTGCAGGCACAATGAAGTCTTGAACAATGAAGGTAGTAAGGAAGTGGATTTGTTATTTATATGATACAAATTCATTATACCTTATTATTATGTCCACAGATAAACAGGCATAACCCTCGCATGTTGTTCATAGGATACGCAGTTAACGATATATATTTTTCTTAGTTGATAGTACCGTCGCCTGCGTGCATGTAGTCAATTCTCTCGCATTTAACGTTTACAAACTACCACCGTTGGGAGTACTGCCCGTGACAGTAAAATCAACAGATGACAGTAGTGTTTTGGTGACGATGTTTTTTCAGTGATAAATATTCAATTTGTTATGTCTTTTTGTGTGTGCTACGACAGTCGTTTACACAAACCAACATTGTTTACATATTTTTTGGATGGTTTTTTATGTGAAGCAATTGTAATAAACATCACTTTTGTATACAGAAACCATTTTTTTGGTTAATTAATTTATTTGTACAGGCTCAGTCGAATAAACTTTACAAAGCCAAATTATCATTTCCGTTATACATTATTAATGTCTTAAATCTAAAGTTAAAATAATTCAACCGAATACGCGCGGTCTTCTCGAGGTTAGTGGATGACAATTTTATGGACGTGGAGAGGGAGAAATACAGAAAACAAAAAAAATTCCTTGATTTGTTTTCCGTCGATCTTGTTTTCCGTGCTGAGCACCAATGCTACCGATGCCAGGAGGCAGCTCCCACACCTGGTCCTATCCTATACCTATCGACCCATCAACTCATGAACCGGGGACCAACGGCTTTACTTCCCTTCCGAAGGCAAGGTTTCAAATACTAATTTCAGCTAAAATAATGTTTTTCGGAATAATAAAACCAAAAGATGGTATGATGACATGTTTTACTTGTAACTTACAAAAAGAGGTTGCACAGTATGCGTTTGAAACATAAAACCTGTAAATTTTGCTTTCTATGAGTCACAATCAACGATTTGCTGATCGCTGAGTGAGAGAGTGATTGAGTGAGTGAGTGTGTAAAAAATCGCTGATTGTGACTCTCATGAAGTGAAATAAACAAGTTTAATATGTCAAATACATTCTTTGCAACCTCTTCTTGTACTTACCAATTCAAAATATGATCCCCAAAATATGATAGCATCTAATTATTTCATAATTTAAAAAAAAAACATTGTTTTAGCTGAAATGAGTATTTGCAACCTTGTCCGAAGGAAGGCGTCATCAGAGATGTTATGCCTCAGAACATCCCAGCGGCGCCAACTGGGATTGAACCCAGGTCTGCTGGGGTGAGAGGTAATCACGCTTACCACTACACCGGCGCCGTTCAAATACAGAAACCATGTTAATAACAGTATTCATTAATTATTTTTTCCTGCTCATTAAGACAACCATATGTCAGATGAATAATTGAAGCAATAAATAAATAAATAAATAAATAAATAAATAAATAAATAAATAAACTAAATAAATAAATAAATAAATAAATGGTATGGTATTGAAATTGTATTGTGGGAACATTTTTTTGGTATTATTTTCCGGTATTTTACCTCTTATGTCAGAATAATCCATACCAATTTAAGGTACTGATAAAACCAATAGCAATAGCAGAGTACTTTCGATTTCCTATTTTTAATATCAAAATTTGCTATTGGTTATATCTGTTGTTCTACTCGGGATGGCTGACTTCTTTCAATGCCCAAGTGTTAGTGAAACCCAAAATGAGACGGTCAAGTATAAGTTCATGTACTTACTCTCTTGAACTGGACATTCATCGATTTACGCGATATTTCATGCAAAATTTACATGAAATTACATCGTTCAAAAATACGTTACATCAAGCTAAATTCCTCAAACTATACACACCAAAAAATAATGAATTTTAATGGTGATGTAAATATCCATGCATGCTAAAATTGAAGCATGTAAACTTCCTTTTTACGTAAACTAGCAACTTGCAAGAAATATTGCTTGCAAAGATGGATGTTTGTATACAATATTTAGAATATTTCATGAAATGACTTATAAATTTACACGATCTATAATGTGAATTTGTATGGTATGTGACGCTCTATTTATGTACATCATAGTGACAGAAATTTACACTACTTTTTCGAACTGTGTATGATTTCTTTTAACGGTGTTGAAAATACCATTCCACAGGCAACTGATGGCTTAAATTCACCATTCTTCAACACCTACTACCAAAGCTACTTCTTCCTATTCTGCTTCTGCAAATCATCAAAAATTAATAATCATGACTTAACTCATAAAACACGCATAGACTGTAACGACCACCCGTTTATTACACCATTAGTTTAATGCAACACCCTTATCTAATTTTCTGGTCGATATGCATACCTGTTACCGCTTCTACTGGAGTCCTTACGATTACGCGGCCGCTTCCGTTCATCTGCAACCTCCTCCAAGCCGTCATCATCCACTTCATAATCCTGGCTGGTCATTAACTTTCTCGGTTTTCCTTTTTTTCCACTTTGCTTCAAGCCCATCTCAACGGTCACCTCATCCTCGAGCCCAGAAGCAGCAGTAGCGCGTTTTCCTGCTTTTTTCCGCAAATGTTTCTGCTCGGCCGTCGTCTGACTGCTGGCCGTTGAATAGCCGGTGTCCTTACGCGTTTTCGAAGACAAGCTAGGGCCGCCGATACAATGAAACCACATCCCGGTGACAATAGCGCACGAAACCCAACCGGGAACATCGTGGGAATGTAATGAAAAGAAGAACGGTCCTATCATTGTCTAGCTGTTTAATAAAGCTTTGCTTTATCTAAGAAATGGTAATGCGAATGGAGGGTGGCAACGGCGAAAATCGTAACAATGGTAATTGAGGGGTATTATGTAAGAAAATTCTTACCGAAACCTGTGAGCGCGGGAAAGACTGCTGTCGACAGGGATGCCAATTATTTTTTTTGCAAAATGTCTGTACGGATGCTTATAAAATGTTTGTATGTCTGTATCAGGAATTTTGGACAGTGTAAACTTTTGTAATTAGGAAATTTCAACGAAAAGTATTTTAACAGGTTTTAGAAGTTCTGTGTACCTCCTTGAGCATATCAAATTTTTCATCATTTTCAGATCTTTTACGAAGTGTCCACTACTTCGAAGAGATTCCCTACATTTGTAAGAGGTTTCCTGAATTTCTTCTATAATTGTGAAAACAAAATTGTATGTCCTGGAAATTTGTTAATCCGTTGGCTACCAGGCTATTTAAAAAATCCATAATGCTGCTAACGGAGTATTACTTGACGTTTTTTGACTATCGTAAAAATTCAATTTTGTTTTTATACGATTTTTTTCACCTTTTGCTTTGATCCTGTGATCTCAATTTTCAACCAAATATAATGTATTTTGTTTCAAAAAATCACAAAAAATAAATAAATGCTACAATTCTGCATGAGGGCCAAATCATAAAATTGAAAATCGTGTAAAAACAGAATTTACTGTATATTGCTCCACATATTCCAAAGAATTTTCAGCATTTCCTAATCATTTTTAAAATACTACAAATTTATTTGAAGAACCCTCAACTACTCTATGGTTGACTTGAGCTTTTCTAAAATTACTATAAGCTTTGTCTTTGAAGAGACTTTATGAGGTTCTAGAACTTTTCTGAAGTTCTCCCAAAATTCTCTGAGGTGTTCCCCGCGTCTTTTTAATATTCCTCTAACTGCATTAAATTCCTTGATTTTCTTTAAAGTTTGCTGAATTTCTCTGAAGCCCATTGATATTTTTTAAGTACATAAATTCAGGTAATGACAGCTCTGCAGTTCACTAAACTCTCTTGAAACACTGAATACGGCAGCCTGTGCTCACCGCAATAAATCGAACAAAAGTGTGTCTTGATGCAAGAGAATGCATCGTAATGAATTAAAAGTGAAAGTATCCAAAACATTCATATGCGTAAATAAGGGGGTGCCGAGGTGGGGTCTGCCCACCCCCAGATCTAGAGCTGGCCATCCCAGAGAATTTATTAAATAAATACCGGTGCAATCTATTTTTACATTGCATGGAAGAGTTTCGATATTTTTCCAGGTTATCTTGAATAAACTTTTCTGTGACTTTGAATTTCTTAATTAATTGCCTATTCATGGTTGATGATTGGTCTTAATCTTTTATTCACATATTTGCTACAAGCATACGGCTCATATAAAGGTTAGACCTCTTAGTTCGTTTTGAAGATATGTCTTAATTTTCAAAACTTTTGAAATTCTGTGAAGAAGTGATTCTGATCTTTAGAATGATACCATTTCATTTTCCATGACTTTGAAAAACATCCAAAGAACTTTATTGAAATCATATTGAAAATCGAAGTTTCCTGTACTCCTACAAAGTTTCTTGAATTCAATTTAATAAATTCAAATAAAACTCCCTAGCCACTATGAAGTTCACTAAATGTGTGCAAAGTTGTACGAATTGCTGGAAAGTTGCGTAGACTTCTACGAAGTTTTCTGAACGTATACGATTTGTTAATGTGTTTGTGTAAGCAAAGTACAACTCAATTTTTACCAATATTGCTGAACTTGTAAATATTTCTTATGTGTCATTCACAGTTCCCGGAAATTTGACCAAGATCTCAGAAGATCATGTTGAATTTCTAGAATATTCCCACCTATAAAACTTCCTGAAGTCCACGAAATGCTAGAAACTGCAGCCGAGCTTCTATGAAGTTCCCTAACTTGAACATAATTCCTTGCGCTTCAAAGAAGTTCAAGTTAACTAAAGTCTGGTCCTCTAAGAAGTCGCACAATTTATTTATTCAATAGCAGCGCCTCTAGTGGTTCGATTTGGAATGTTTTGACAGCGATTTGCGTTGAATGGACACAAGTACAGGTTGCGGGGTTTCCGGCGTGGGTGTGCAGGATCAATTATCTTTTTCGTCTTCCATCTAGTACAAGTTTTTAATACTGCACGTATCGAGAAGAAACTTTCATCACTGAAACACGTGCACTTTCAAAACGAATCGCTGTTAAAACATTCAAAATCCGACCACTAGAGGCGGTGCTAAAGAATAAATAAAATGTCTGGATTCCAAGTTAGCACACTTTACTATCAATTCTCTGTCTTTCTGTGAAGCTTTCCAAACTTTTAAGAATTTCAATTGTTTGTTCACTGAAGTTCCCTGAAAATTGTATTCAATTCCCTATACTATTATAAATTATTTTTTTCAAAAGTGCTCAAAACAAATGAA